>NC_136959.1:65219508-65232008 GCF_032717465.1 Coenobita brevimanus | reverse complement strand
TTGGTAGGGGTGATGTAGGGAGGGGGAGTAAGTGTAGGGGTGAACTAGTGAGCATGCTAGAGTTAGGGGAGGGATGGGGACGGTTGGGGTGGGGAAGGGAGGAAGGAGAGAGTGTGTTGGGGTGAGGGATGGAATACGGGAGGAGTGGGGAGAGAGACAGAAAGTGGGGGAAGGTAAAAGAGGTCTGGTGAAGATCAAATTGATGTGATGGAGGAGAGGTGAAGGTGCTGGAGATGGGATGGAGAAAGAGGAGTGAGGGAGGGAGGGAAAGACTGATGCATGGAGGTATAGAGTAGAGTTATGAAGTGTGGGATGGCGAGAATATAAAGTGATACATGAACTATTATAAAACTGTATCTGTCCACTCTGCCGTTACATGACTCAGGGCCTGACGGAACACCTGCCACACTCAGCGCTAAAACTGTGAGCAACAGTGGCCCCGTAATTGAAAAAAAAAAAAAAAAAAAAGTGAGTCACGCTTGGTTCTGACGTGTGTGTGTTGTTCATGACTGTGTTTTTTTAGTGTGCGTATGTATGAAAATAATCGTGAACCTGTCTGTATGGATGGTTATTGTTGGTAGCGTGTGTGTGTGTGTGTGTGTGTGTGTGTGTGTGTGTGTGTGTGTGTGTGTGTGTGTGTGTGTGTGTGTGTGTGTGTGTGTGTGTGTGTGTGTGTGTGTGTGTGTGTGTGTGTGTGTGTGTGTGTGTGTGTGTGTGTGTGTGTGTGTGTGTGTGTGTGTGTGTGTGTGTGTGTGTGTGTGTGTGTGTGTGTGTGTGTGTGTGTGTGTGTGTGTGTGTGTGTGTGTGTGTGTGTGTGTGTGTGTGTGTGTGTGTGTGTGTGTGTGTGTGTGTGTGTGTGTGTGTGTGTGTGTGTGTGTGTGTGTGTGTGTGTGTGTGTGTGTGTGTGTGTGTGTGTGTGTGTGTGTGTGTGTGTGTGTGTGTGTGTGTGTGTGTGTGTGTGTGTGTGTGTGTGTGTGTGTGTGTGTGTGTGTGTGTGTGTGTGTGTGTGTGTGTAGTTTTCTCTTATTAATTTAATGCATTCACCTAAGAATTTTCACTTTGTCCCTTTACATTATTCTCTCTCTCTCTCTCTCTCTCTCTCTCTCTCTCTCTCTCTCTCGCTCTCTCTCTCTCTCTCTCTCTCTCTCAACATCGCTGTAGCACTTTAGTAATTGATAGGAGAAGGGGAGAGAGGGAGACTGAAAGGGAGGGACAACAGAGGTATTGTTTGAATTTCTCTCTCTCTCTCTCTCTCTCTCTCTCTCTCTCAGGCTCCTTCCCTTCCCTAATTCCCTTCCTCCCGTCTCTTCCATCGTCCCCAAGAGGCTGGTTTAAGTTCACTGCTCTGATACCTCCTTCCTGCCCTCGCCTTCCTTTCCTTAACCCCTCGTTACTTTTCTTAAATTACCCTTACTTTCCTTTACTTCTCGTTACCCTCTTTAACCTCTCATGCCCTTCCTTTACCTTTCCTTATTTTCCTCACCATCTTCTTTCTTTACTCTCTTCAATCTCATTTTTTTTTTTGTCTCTGCCTGTCCTTCCTCTGCTTAACCTTTCCTTCCTTTCCTTAACCTTTTCCTATTTTCCATACCCTCTTCGTCAGTTCCTTATCTTTTTCTTACTCTCTCCATCCTTTCCTTGCTCACCTCATTGTCTCATGCTTTTCCTTACTGTCTTTACCTTCCTTACCTTTTCTTCGCTTTACCTCTCCTTACTTTCTTTAACCTCTCTTTATTTCCCTCGTAGACCGTGACACTTTTCTTAATTCTGAATCAGCAGACGATTTTTTACTCCTGGATACATTTCTAAGAGGGCCAGAAAAATCGTCACTAACCTGTTCAGTACACATCCTTTTGACTCCTGCTGACACTGGACGATTTTACTCAGCATTAGAGACACTGGTTAGTCGCCCTGAACACCGTCTCTTGAGTTACAGCTTGTACTCTGTTCCTCCTACCTTCTCACTACTTAATTCGGCTAAGGTCACAGTTGCCATTCGAAAGGAGGCCTATTAGAAAGAGCCAACATCGCATCAACTCCTTCAATGCAATAACACTTCATTTTTGCCATACACAGACGATTTTAATTACCTGTAGCTTATTGACACCTGAAGCTGAAGAACATAGAAACGTTTTTATACAGACCTGTCCCTTTTAACCCTTTCAGTACGATGACGCCCTAGTAACTTTATTCTTGATGCTGCTGGACTGATTTATTTAACTGTGAAAGCATCTCTAGTTCTGAAGGCTTTAATTAATTACTTATATTTTTACCTGTCCTATTCTTGATCTTCACACTCACCTTGTCTCTCACTGTTTCCTGTTATCTTGGTCCTCATTATCCCTCCCTCCCTCCCCGCCCCTCTCTCTCTCTCTCTCTCTCTCTCATAGAGCTTAGAATTTTGAGTTTTTTGTCTTTATATTGGCAACTAACTGGATCTACTGTCGAGGGTACTTCAGGAGAGAGAGAGAGAGAGAGAGAGAGAGAGAGAGGGAGGGAGGGGAGGGGAGGGGAGAGAATTTATTTTAGCCTATTTCTCGCAACTCAGCATACCTTCTCTTCCGAACGGGAAACACACACACACACACACACACACACACACACACACACACACACACAGCTATTTTTTCCCCCGTCTCCACAACCCCTTCAGTGCTTGATGTTTTCCCTGTGCTGAAATTCTAAATATAAATCGATTTGACGGTAGCATGAAGAGGAGAGAGATCTATAGTACTGAATATAAGAATACTCATTTTTTTTCGTTCTCTCTGACGGTAAGACGCTTTCCCTTAGCACAATAAAACCGTCTGAGAGATAGCGTTAAGATAGTTTGATGGAGGTTATAATACATAGAGATATTGGAGATTATTTTATTTTATTTTTTTACGGATGAACAGAGAAGAAGGAAAAAGGGATTCAATAAAAAATAATTCCACGTACAAGATTACAGGTGTTCTCCTTCCCTTAAATAAAATCGTGTGCCAGTGATCGGAATAAAATTAAAATGTCGTGGTGGTGCTGAAGAGGTTAGACATGCAATATTCGCCCTCGTGTGCCTTTCTTGCCTCGACGTGCCATAAGAGGTCGAGTTTCAGGCTTAAGGTCGAGTGTTTATTGCCCTCCTTCAGCTTCTGGGATCGTATGGCGTCTTTGTGTGTGCGTGCGTGTGTGTGTGTGTGTGTGTGTGTGTGTGTGTGTGTGTGTGTTTCTCGTATTAATTCTATGCATTCACCCAAGAATTTTCACTTTGTCCCTTTACATTGCTCTCTCTCTCTCTCTCTCTCTCTCTCTCTCTCTCTCTCTCTCTCTCTCTCTCTCGCTCTCTCTCTCTCTCTCAACATCGCTGTAGCACTTTAGTAATTGATAGGAGAAGGGGAGAGAGGGAGACTGAAAGGGAGGGACAACAGAGGTATTGTTTGAATTCTCTCTCTCTCTCTCTCTCTCTCTCTCTCTCTCTCTCTCTCTCTCTCTCTCTCTCTCTCTCTCTCTCTCTCTCTCTCTCTCTCTCAGGCTCCTTCCCTTCCCTAATTCCCTTCCTCCCGTCTCTTCCATCGTCCCCAAGAGGCTGGTTTAAGTTCACTGCTCTGATACCTCCTTCCTGCCCTCGCCTTCCTTTCCTTAACCCCTCGTTACTTTTCTTAAATTACCCTTACTTTCCTTTACTTCTCCTTACCGTCTTTAACCTCTCATGCCCTTCCTTTGCCTTTCCTTATTTTCCTCACCATCTCCTTGCTTTACTCTCCTCAATCTCATTTTTTTTTTTTTGTCTCTGCCTGTCCTTCTTCTGCTTAACCTTTCCTTCCTTTCCTTAACCTTTTCCTATTTTCCATACCCTCTTCGTCAGTTCCTTATCTTTTTCTTACTCTCTCCATCCTTTCCTTGCTCACCTCATTGTCTCTTGCCTTTCCTTACTGTCTTTACCTTCCTTACCCTTTCTTCGCTTTACCTCTCCTTACTTTCTTTAACCTCTCTTTATTTCCCTTGTAGACCGTGACACTTCTCTTAATTCTGAATCAGCAGACGATTTTTTACTCCTGGATACATTTCTAAGAGGGCCAGAAAAATCGTCACTAACCTGTTCAGTACACATCCTTTTGACTCCTGCTGACACTGGACGATTTTACTCAGCATTAGAGACACTGGTTAGTCGCCCTGAACACCTTCTCTTGAGTTACAGCTTGTACTTTGTTCCTCCTACCTTCTCACTACTTAATTCGGCTAAGGTCACAGTTGCCATTCGAAAGGAGGCCTATTAGAAAGAGCCAACATCGCATCAACCCCTTCAATGCAATAACACTTCATTTTTGCCATACACAGATGATTTTAATTACCTGTAGCTTATTGACACCTGGAGCTGAAGAACATAGAAACATTTTTATATAGAACTTTCCCTTTTAACCCTTCTCAGTACGATGACGCCCTAGTAACTTTATTCTTGATGCTGCTAGACTGATTTATTTAACTGTGAAGGCATCTCTAGTTCTGAAGGCTTTAATTAGTTACACGTATTTTTACCTGTCCTATTCTTGATCTTCACACTCACCTTGTCTCTCACCTTGTCTCTCACTGTTTCCTGTTATCTTGGTCCTCTCTCTCTCTCTCTCTTTCTCTCTCTCTCTCTCACAGAGCTTAGAATTGAGTTTTTTGTCTTTATATTGGCAACTAACTGGATCTACTGTCGAGGGTACTTCAGGAGAGAGAGAGAGAGAGAGAGAGAGAGAGAGGGAGGGAGGGAGGGAGGGGAGGGGAGAGAATTTATTTTAGCCTATTTCTCGCAACTCAGCATACCTTCTCTTCCGAACGGGAAACACACACACACACACACACACACACACACACACAGCTATTTTTCCCCCGTCTCCACAACCCCTTCAGTACTTGATGTTTTCCCTGTGCTGAAATCCTGAATATAAATTGGTTTGACGGTAGCATGAAGAGGAGAGAGACCTATAGTACTGAATATAAGAATACTCATTTTTTTTTCGTTCTCTCTGACGGTAAGACGCTTTCCCTTAGCATAATAAAACCGTCTGAGAGATAGATAGCGTTAAGATAGTTTGATGGAGGTTATAAATACATAGAGATATTGGAGATTGTTTTATTTTTTTTTTTTACGGATGAACAGAGAAGAAGGAAAAAGGGATTCAATAAAAAATAATTCCACGTACAAGATTACAGGTGTCCTCCTTCCCTTAAATAATAAAATTGTGTGGCAATGACCGGAATAAAATTAAAATGTCGTGGTGGTGCTGAAGAGGTTAGACATGCAATATTCGCCCTCGTGTGCCTTTCTTGCCTCGACGTGCCATAAGAGGTCGAGTTTCAGGCTTAAGGTCGAGTGTTTATTGCCCTCCTTCAGCTTCTGGGATCGTATGGCGTCTTTGTGTGTGTGTGTGTGTGTGTGTGTGTGTGTGTGTGTGTGTGTGTGTGTGTGTGTGTGTGTGCTTTCTTCCCCCAGTCGACCCCATTCAACTCTTGCACTGAAGGGGTTGAGGCTTTACTGTAACTCCTCCACTTCAAAGAGTCTCCCCTGAACTGAATAAAATCGTCTGGAAGTAGCAGTGATAAGCCAATAAAATACGTATTCTGATTCTAGGGGTTAAGGGTGGGTGTTGCTCTTGTGGTATTCAGTGTGGCTTATTACTGAGGGACTGTGTTTGAGTTGCTGTGTGGATCATGTGTTTATGTTACTCAGCCTATTATTATTATTATTATTATTATTATTATTATTATTATTAAAGCTGAAGTAAAGCTTGGAGTGATGATGATGTTGACGATAATGATTTTGATGATGATGATGACAGTTTGTTTGTGTTTGTTTTTTTTCGTTTTTTTTTCCAGACTAGTGAAGGTGTAGGATATTTTTTTTTTATTTCCCTCTCTGTTTAACACTTTCAGTCCCATGACGTATTTTTGTATTTGTTTCTTACTATATGCAATTTAAGACACACCTCGATAGCAAAGGACTCTAGTTCTGATAGTCTCTTCCAGGCTGAGAGAGAGAGAGAGAGAGAGAGGCCATCGGTGTGAAGGGCTTATTGGATTGTTGTTCCTTGTTTTCAGTATTTTTTCATTTCTTCGACGCAGGTAAAGGTGTTAAGTTTCCGGCTGGAGGTGGTTTTGTGTTAGCCTTTGTTTTGCAGGCTTCCACATAACACCGTCACCACAGCTGTCACTACACATCTCTCCACTGCTGCAGATTCCTCCTCCTCCACCACCACCACCACCTCTGCAAATACCTCGACCACAGCTATCTCCACTACCACAACAAATACTGCCTCACTTCCACAGCACAAGCTCCTCTCGCACACGACAAATTCCTGTCACCACCGGTCTCCACCACGCCATTACCCCCCACCCCTCTCTCTCTCTCTCTCTCTCTCTCTCACACACACACACACACACACACACACACACACACACACACACACACATTCCCCCTCAGCTGAGATCCATTTCAGTGTCGCTTGCCTCCCGTCTCTAGCCACCCACCAGCCTGGCTTTGTTCCGACGTAAGACCTACCTACCTGAGTTAAGATTTGGGGAGCAGAAAAGATTGAAGATTTTGGACCGCCCTCTCATGGCCATAGGAGGCTCCCTGGCATTTCATTCTTAGCGATAACGTTTGCATCATCATCATCATCATAGAAATTTATACTCAACATATCTCTTTTTATTTTTTATCAATTAAACGCAGCATTTTCATTGTTAGTGTTCTTCAGGTACTAGTCACACGTGAAATAAAAGTGAAATGTTGTATCGTACGGCACACCAGGTATCTTCTCTCGTTATACCACTTGGGAATCACTGGTGTAGGGTAGGCGTGGTGTAGCGTGGTGTTGGCAAGGCGGTGTGTGTGTGGCTAATGATCCTGTTGGTAGAGGTGTGTTCAGAATGGAGCACATCTGTTCAGAATGTAAGAGCATGTGTTCAGAATGTAGAGCACGCCTGCTGGGAATATACAGCATGGATTTAGAAGGTGGGGCATATATTGCTCTCTCTCTCTCTCTCTCTCTCTCTCTCTCTCTCTCAGAACGTACAGGTATAGCCCATGTTCAGCACCTACCCCGCTCGTTCCCCTATCTCACGGTGTGCATACCCCCGCTGCATCTCGAAGCGCCTGAATCAATCGACATGTGTTTCTCTACCGAACTGCTTCCTATCCGGCTCGAGGCAGGCGTGGAGGATGTTTCGGCCTGGGCACTTACTTTGGTTAGAGAGAGAGAGAGAGAGAGAGAGAGAGAGAGAGAGAGAGAGAGAGAGAGAGAGAGAGAGAGAGAGAGAGAGAGAGAGAGAGAGAGAGGCTTAGGCACTTTGGTTGCGGGTGGAGTGAATCTCAATGTGTGTTGGGGGATATGTTACCGATTGTGTAAGTTAGTGAGAGAGAGAGAGAGGGGGGGGGAGGAGACTGCTATCAAGAAAGAGGAGAGAGACGGGAAGAAAGGAAGAAGAAAGACGGCAACGGTTAGGATAAAGAGGAAGCCTGAAGATGATGGTCCCGGTCCTGTATTAAAACAAAGCTGTGATGATGATGATGATGATGATGATGTTCGTTTCTTTCCGGTAGAGACGGCGGGAGTTAAGAGAAAAAAAAATAACGTTAGCCCAGTATACTGTATGTTCAGTAAGTAGACAGACGACATAATTTGGCTGCCTCATCCTCACTCAACTTGACCTGCTTCCGCCCCACTTCCGCGCTGGTAATGTGGATGGTGTGCTGTGGTGTGGTGGTGTGGTGTGGTGTGGTGGTGTGGTGTGGTCAGGGGCAATCAGTGAGCTATGATGGGGTGGCAGTGTCGGAGTTAACACATAGCGGACACGTGTTATTGATCACCGTCCATGCGAAATTGCTTTAATGCACCTTCAGTAACGCAGTAAGGTGAAATGGCGCGTAGTTTCATGGTGGATGTTGGGTGATTTTGACCAAGTTGGCGTAGTTGATGCTTAACGTGCAGTGCGACGAGTATGATATTAGGTCAGGGTTTCTAATGACTGTAACTTTGGCAGTGAGTGTGAAGGGGACTGGAGAAGCAGAAACTGAAGAAAGTAAGATACACATAAAAGTAAATGAAGGGGATTTTGATGTAATTATTAGTGAAAAAGAACGTAATAAATTGGGTGCGGGAAGTTTTTATAGCCTAATGGAAGTCTAATCATAATACTGACAGATAAAAGCGTGCAGCAATAACAGGTATAAGTTAAACAGACAGTCACCTTTTTATATATTAGCAAGGAAGTGATGATCGGATACATAAGCAAGATACAACACCCAGAGTGCAATACCTGCGCCCAACAGGTGGTCTAAGAGCCGAACAATTATCTTTGCCATATGACCTTGACGTTCGACTGACTCAGACTCGAATTACCTCATCCTTACCCGACCCTTAACCCCTCTACCAAGTCTGCTCAGAAGTGAATCAAAACTGGCTGAGTTGACCTTTCCTTGTGCCCATGACCTTTGACTTATAGTTCTAAAAATTGAATTCATTTGACTGCATCTCTCGATTATCTTTCTTCGTCTTTTGCACTCCTCTGTTCGTTTCATATTTCTCCTCTCTCTCTCCTCTCGTAATTTCCTTTCTCTGACCTTCATCCTTTACCCCTGTGTGCTCCAGATCGAATTAAAATTGTTGAAGTCTAGGATCGAACTATTGATTCTGTCGTCTGATCTTCATCTTTGACTATTCTGAAACTATAATAACTTCATCCTTAATTTACCCTCATCCTTTCCACCAAGTTCGGTCTAATACGGATCAGATCTGCTTTAAGATGATCCTGTCGTGCGACCTTAACCTTTGCCCTCCGGAAGCAACAGGTCAACCCTCAGGAGGACCCTCAACCCTTTCATAAAGTGTGATCCTAATACTCTCTAATTTATTTGGTTCACACACACACACACACACACACACACACACACACACACACACACACACACACACACACACACACACACACACACACACACACACACACACACACACACACACACAAACACACACACACACACACACAGTATAAGGAGATAGTGGGAGAAAAGCTAAACGAAGAGTTGCGTTAGTATACACGGGTAAATGAGGTAATCACCCAGAAACTTGAAGCGCTCCCGAAAGCTGTGTCTGCCCCTGCGTCTGACCCTCCCTCGCCTCGCCATGTCAAGCAGCAACCTCTTCTCTGTAATGCTCCCTGCTTCCTTCCCTTCCCTGCTTCCTGCCTCTCTCTCCTTTCTCGTTAGGAAGCACTCACCCCTCTGTTATATCTCGCTCTTCCTCTGTTATTACTCTCTCTCTCTCTCTCTCTCTCTCTCTCTCTCTCTCTCATTCTTCCTGCGTTTCCCTCTCTCACTTTCCTCTAAGAAGCATTTGTCTTTCCTGTTAACATTTTTCTTAGCTCTCTCTCCCCATCTTTCTTGCTCTCCCACTTGCCCTTTCGCTTCTTCTCTCTCTCTCTCTCTCTCTCTCTCTCTCTCTCTTTCAAGGACTGCGACCTCTTTTCACACCTCGGTTCTCACATCTCATCCTTACGATTTCCCCAACCTCTCTCTCTCTCTCTCTCTCTCTCTCTCTCTCTCTCTCTCTCTCTCCGACTCACCTTCATTCCTCTTCATTTATCTTCCCGAATCTCCTTTTTCTCCTCTTCCCCTCCCCACTCCTTCTCCCCATTCCCTTTTTCTCCCCTCCCCACCCCTACCTGTAAGACCAGAGGGGAGGGGTGAAGGGAGAGAGGGTGGAGGGAGTTGAGAGAGGGGATGGGGAGAGGGGAAAGGGAGTGAGGGAAGAGAATTAATAGAAGAGAGGGGAAATACAAGACTGGAGAAAAACGGGGTGAGGGGTAGGGGGGAGGAACGGAGGGGAGGGTGGGGGGTGAGGGACTGGGGGGAGGGGGGAGGGGGGGAGGGGGAGGGAGTGTGAGTTAACAGAGTGGTACCCTCGCAAGTGTCGAAGGCGAAGTAACGTATGAGTGCAAAGTTGCGTAGTCCCCCCCACCCCACCCATTTCTCTCTCTCTGTCTCTCTCTCTCTCTCTCCCTCTCTCTCTCTCTCACATACACACACACACACACACACACACACACACACACACACACACACACACACACACACACACACACACACACACACACACACACACACACACTGCCCTGATTCCCTCACAATACCCCACCTAAATTGCCTCCCCTCGCTTCCTCATTCACCCAACTCATTAACCGACCTGAGTGCATTAGCTGAACAAACTGAATTAACTGAACTTTCTTAATTAACTAAACTGACTGACTGAATTAACATAGACTCCTTCTGATACGATGAGGCAATTCTTCCTTTTAATCACACTACTATCATCTAATTTTACTTAAGTTAGGAAGGATCTTAGATGTGTAGGTGTTAATGAAGGGTGACTCTAATACCCTTCCAGTCCTAACCTAGTCCCCCCTAAGCCGAAGAAAATGGGTTGGTGATGGATAGGATAGGGTACCTTTTTCTCCATATCCCGTTTTCTATCAGCACGGGTCATTTGCCCATTTTCCATTGGTAAAACCTATAGCACCCGTTTCCTATTAATTCCATGGGTCTCTCTCTCTCTCTCTCTTTAATTTTTCATCGCAGGAGACCCATCGTAGTGAAGGGGCAAATTAAGAAACTCACCGTATATCCTATAAAGACGCCATTCCTATTAAACCCTATTTCCTATTTCGTATTAAGAACCCATTTTCCATATTTCCCATTAAGAACTCCTTTTGCCCATTACCAAGGCCTATTTCCGGGTACCATAAATAGCCTAATTCTCCCCATTCCCCATTAACAGCCCCTAGCCCATTAAGACAACCCATTTCCCCGTCGTTAGGGGGGTTGATGCCTGGGTTTGTGCCATTAGGACAGGTTAACGACACACGCAATTGGTGGAGTGGTTGTTGGAGAGAGAGAGAGAGAGAGAGAGAGGAATTAAGCACGTAGAGACAGGCGTATATACAGATAAACAAAGCGAAGTGTGTGTGTGTGTGTGTGTGTGTGTGTGTGTGTGTGTGTGTGTGTGTGTGTGTGTGTGAGAGAGAGAGAGAGAGAGAGAGAGAGAGAGGGAGGGAGGAAATGAGCACGTAGAGACAGGCATATATACAGATAAACAAAGCGAAAGGTGTGTGTGTGTGTGTGTGTGTGTGTGTGTGTGTGTGTGTGTGTGTGTGTGTGTGTGTGAGAGAGAGAGAGAGAGAAGAAATGCGCACGTAGAGACAGGCATGTATACAGAAAAACAAAGCGAAAGGTGTGTGTGTGTGTGTGTGTGTGTGTGTGTGTGTGTGTGTGTGTGAGAGAGAGAGAGAGAGAGAGAGAGAGAGAGAGAGAGAGAGAGAGAGAGAGAGAACTGGCGGAATCAGAAAATAAGAGAATAGAGCAAGGGAAGATGGGAAAATGGTTTAGCGGCGAGTGAGAGAGAGAGGGAGAGAGGGAGAGAATGGTGGTAGTATTAAGGACCGGAATACTTGTGAAGTGTGCGGTGAAGGGGACGTGCAGTGGTGGCGGTATTATCTAAGGTCCCCCTCAAGGGTCATCCAGTCCCTAACTACCCCAACTTGGCCTCGCGTTCGATTGCTTGCCCAACCACGAGACCACTGGGTAGCCTCTCCTTTACGTCAGTCTATTCGGATCTGAAATAGGGACTTGGATGCGAAAATAGATGGTTGCGTGTAGGTAATCAGGGGGAATGATAATGGTGTGCTTTGCTCGGCCCATATTCCAGTCGGTTATGGAAACTCCTTTACACCTCTTCGTAAGCGACTTATTTTGCTTATTATACCTTGCCCTCCATTTATGTGTTACCTAAATAATTCTAATATCACCGTACTCTGCATAAGTGATGGGCAAAACCATAGCAGCCAGCCCTGCCCGAAAATAAATCAGTAAGGAAGAGGCGTTAGGGAGCTTGCGTTCCCGACGATAATACGATCTGTAGTCATTTATACCTGTGCTCATGTTGAGTTGTCTTGAAATTTGATCTGAAATTCACTTCCTCGCCAGTTAACCCTTCCTTCGTCCCCCTCCTTCCTTCCTACATGGCTGTAAGTCCCAGAGCATTTGAGTTATATCTTTGTTTCCTTAATGAGTAGGGTTGGATTCCATGAGAGTTGGTGGGAGATGCAAGGAATTCATAGTTGGATTCCTTATAGTTTCTTTTTTAATAGTTTGTTTTCACAAGACAGAACTGGTCTACTCTCACAACTACAATACTAGGTCGTGGTGGTATGAAATTCGACGAGCCTTGTAGTTATGAGGTGGGAACGAGTCTCCTTGGTTACTAGTCAATTCAATCTTCCAGTCTCATTACACATGATCAAGGAAGGCTTAGAAATATTTGCCAGGTTGGAGAGAGAGAGAGAGAGAGAGAGAGAGAGAGAGAGAGAGAGAGAGAGAGAGAGAGAGAGAGAGAGAGAGAGAGAGAGAGAGAGAGAGAGAGAGAAAGAGAGAGAGAGAAAGAGAGAGAGAGAGAGAGAGAGAGAGAGAGAGAGAGAGAGAG
>NC_136959.1:65177008-65214508 GCF_032717465.1 Coenobita brevimanus | reverse complement strand
GGATGAGGTCGAAGGGTAAAGACTGGATGAGAAAGAGGTAAGAGCGTGAAATAGGAGTATCAAAGAGGTGGTATGAGGTTGGAGTGTGAGTGATGTGTGAATGGTGGTGAGGGTAGAATGGGTGTTGGGGTTAGGGTGGAATTGAGGTGGTGGGCGGGGGTGTGGATGAGAGTGAGGTGAGAGTGTTGGTAGTGCAGGTGGGGTGAAATGAGGGTGGGGATGGTTAGGGCAGAGGTGAGGTGGTGTAGAGGTGAGGGTGGAGACGCTGTGGGTGTGGGGAGGAATGTGTAAGCCTTGGGTGGGGTAGGGATGTGTTGCAGAGGACGTGACAGGGAGAAAGCACTATATCCTGTGTAACAAATGCCTCAGGATATTGGAACGGAAGTGACAAATACTCCTTGAACAAGTTTTGAGACAAAGCAACAGCATGCAGACTCTGGGCCGTATTCTGGGTGGCGTAGGAAGGTTCTCAACAACCTTTCCGTAGCGATTTATTTTCAGCACAGCTTAAAAATTTCTTGTATAAATCGCTAAGGAAGAGTTGTTACGATTTAGTGATCCGCGCGTCAAGCAGTGCAGGATTGATTGTACTTATAAGGAGCCACGGTAGCGGAGTGGTTATCCAATTCCTCTCCTGATCTGCGGTGCTTGGAGTCCGGGTTCGAATCTAGTCTTGGGGAACATGTAAATAGGGTGTGAGATGACAGGGGAAAAAAGTTGTTTGGGGTTAGCCAAAATGAAATTAAATAAAACGTCATATTAATGAAGTGGCTGACTGTGTTGGTAGTGAAATGATATGAGAAAAAAGGAAGACTTGGTTATTGTTGGACGCTGAAGGACTGTGCTGTGCTGCTGGAGAGAGAGAGAGAGAGAGAGAGAGAGAGAGAGTGAGTTCAGGAGATACTTCTGCTTACGGCTCTTGTATTTTGACCTAGCTTTTTCATTTTCTCTCTCTTTTTTTTTCTTACACAACTCCGATTTTATTCAGCAAAGTGAGTCACAAGAACCGGAGAAGCTAATCCGACTCTCCACTCTTTTATTTTGGCTCCTGACTCTTATTCCGACTCATGACTCTCTTATTCCGACTCATGACTCTTATTCCGACTCATGACTCTCTTATTCCGACTCATGACTCTCTTATTCCGACTCATTGCTTCCTTATTCCGACTCATGACTCTTATTCCAACCTATGACTCCTCCGACCAATGACTCTTATTTCAACTCAAGACTCTTATTCCGACTCTTGACTCTCTTATTCCGACTCACGACTCTCACATCTTCATTCAGAGTCTAGTGACAGGGTAGTGAGGCCTTCCAAGCGTCCCACTTCCCAGATTGCCTAACCCCGCGCCCCCACAAAAACAATATACCCACGGCTTCCAATGGCCCGGTGTTTTTATGCAGCGGAGAGGGTAGGCTAGTGAGGGAAAGAGGAGAAGGGAGGGGAAATAAGGGAAGGGCGAGGGAAGGGAGGATAGAGGAGGATGAAGGGGACATAAAGTGAGGAGAGAGTGGGCGTGAAGAGGGAAGAGAAGGATGATGGGAGGGAAGGAGAAGAGAGGAAGAAGGGGACGAGGAGGAAAGAAAAGGAGAGCAGAGAGGAAGAGAGAAGGATGGAACAGAGGGAGAAGAGAGAGAGAGGAGAGAGGGAAGAAGGTAGAGAAGAAGAGGAGAGGGATGAAGAGCATGGAAGAAAGAGGAGGGAAGGTGAGAGGGGGGCACAGAGGCGAGGGAAGATGGGCGGAAGAATGTGAGAAAAAGGAGGGAAAAAGTGCCGAGAAGAGCAAGGGATGTGGAGGGGGTGATAGTGGGGTTGTGGGAGGGGAGAGAAAGAAGTGGGAAGAAGGAATGGACCCGGAAAAGGAGGGAAAGACGGGGAGGGTAGGGGAGGGACAGGGGGAGGAAAGGAAGAGGGGAGGGAAAGAAGAAAGGTATTGGAGGTCTTGCTACTTTATGGGGCTAGGAGAGTGAGGTGTGAGAGTGGGGGAGGGGGAGCGGGGGGAGAGGGAATAAAAATTGGAGAGAGAGAGAGAGAGAGAGAGATTAAAGTTCTGACAGGATGGTCCACCACTAATGGATTGACATTTTCTCTAATTTTAGAAGTTTAAGAAAGGGACAACAAAGCCGAGAGAGAGAGAGAGAGAGAGAGAGAGAGATTAACATGAAGAAGGACCAGCTGCCAGATAAGAGCGAAACATTGTGACATATAACGCAGTGTGTGATGCTGGTGCTAATATTACTCTTGACATTCGTCATATTTACGTGAGAGAATAGTTTTTGTTCGTGATAACCTTCCACATAACAAAGAACCACGAAAGAATCAGGAAGTCTGCATACTGTCTGCTTTGCTTTGTACTCCTGTGCTTTGTTTTGTATTCCTTTGCTTTGGTTTGCACTTCTTTGTTTTGTATTCATTTGATTTGACTTGTACTCCTTTGCTTTGCTTTGTACTCGTTTGCTTTGCCTTGCACTCCTTTCCTTTGCTTTGTTTTGCATTCCTTTGCTTTGCTTTGTACTCCTTTCCTTTGCCTTGATACAGAATATTATATAGGCTGAAGTACTGGCGTTCCTTAAACCTGATGCTATTTTACTTTAAACTTATTCTTTACTTCAACCAGACGATTTGATTCATCTTAAGAATGGCCGCTCACATTGAAAGAATTAAGGCTACGTATAACCTCTCAAGTTCGAGCAGTTTATCCTTAGAATCTGGAAGGAATAGGAAAAGAAAACGGCGTCTGAGGAATTCGCTCACTCTCAACTCACTTCATATTTTGCTTTTGTTTTTTAGGTTTTTGTTTCTTTATTCGCTCACCAAATTTTCATCTCGCCTTCCATGGGTCAGTCGGAACTCCCCAGCAAATTTTCTTCGTAATCTGCCCTTTGGTTTGAATATAATCCTGTGAAAAGAAAGAAAAAGAAAAAAACTGTCATCCTGAGAAAAAAGAAAGAAAAAATGAACATATAAAGAAAAACAGACAGACGGGCCTGAACATGGTTATCAAAAAATACCTAACTCATTGATTTTCGTTATTTTTTTTGTTGGTAGAATTACTATAATCGTATTGGATTTCTATATTCCCCTTTTATCTAGGTATATATACTGTAATTACGGAAAGGCTATTATGGGAGCTTGTTTTGTGTATGCTTAATTAGTTAGGTGATTAGCTGGGGAGTTTGTTCGTAATGAGAGAGAGAGAGAGAGAGAGAGAGAGAGAGAGACTTAAAAACAGACGAACTGAGACGTGACCGACCTTGATAGGGATCCAGAGATAGTAAAAAATATATATATATGGCACAAAAAACGGCAGGTTAAGAGAAAAGAAAACTGAGATAAAGAAGGGAAGAATTGCCGGTAAGGGAGATAAGGGAGTGATAAGATGGAAAGAAGAAAATTGATTGGAAAAACTCTAAAATGAAAAGAAACAGAAGAGTAACTTAGACTAATATCATCATCATCAACATAACCCATTCCCCAGTACCACAACCACACCACACCACACCACACCACACCACACCACACCACACCTTAGTAAACCACTCTTATACCACATAGCTCTCACCCCACAACAACCAGCCCACCTCACCACCACAACCATACATAACCACCCAAACAGACTGACATGTAAATACCACGAAACAACCACAACACAGCACACCACAGCTACCACTCCCACTCCACCACCAGACCAAACCACCCCACAAGCAACTAATACACCAGAACCACAAAATAACACCACAAATACACCACAGCAACCACATCACAACCACCCCTACACCTTAACCACATCACCTCTGTACATTAGTCAACCACCGCACCACAACCACCGCAACACAGCATAACGCAGCCCATACCACGACCACCACCTTACCCTTTTCACACACACACACACACACACACACACACACACACACACACACACACACACACACACACACACACACACACACACACACACACACACACACACACACACACACACACACACACACACACACACACACACACACACACACACACACACACACACACACACACACACACACACACACACACACACACACACACACACACACACACACACACACACACACACACACACACACACTATGTAGCACCCCCAAGAAATAAATTGCTTCCGTCCCAGATTAACCCCAAGCCAAATCGGATTCACTCTCAAGGCTGCTGACGTTTGAACCTCCGCGACCCAGAATCAGCGAGAGGGCTTAAGACGATTTTCTGACGGGTGGATTTTGGGGGGGATTAAGTGACAAGGGTATAGGATTAGTAGTGATTGTTGTTGTTGTTGTTGTTTTTGGTGGTGGTGGTGGTGGTGGTGGTGGTAATAGTAGCTGTGCTGGCGATGTGATAGCGGTGGTGATGGTGGTGGTGATTGTGGGGGTGGTGATGATACTGAAATTTCTGTTGGTGGTGTGGTGGTGATGGTGGTGTGGTGGTGATAGTGGTGCTTTTGTAGTAGTTGTTGGCGTTGTTGTTGGTGTAGTTTTTATTGAAGCAGAAAAAATAAAGGACACTTAAGATTTGGAGTCGTAAATGCTTCTCTTCCTTCCTTTCTTGATCCCTTCTCCTCCTTCCTCATTTTCTTCTTTCCTTCCTCCCTCCTTTTCTTCCTCCCTCCCTCTGTGTCTCCATTTCTTCCCTGCTCTCATCCCTCTCCCTTCCTTTATTCCCTCCATCACCAACACACTCACGTTCTGCTTTCATTTCCTTCTTAATCCTTCCGTCTCTCCTTTCCTACTTCCGTCTCTCTCTCTCTCTCTCTCTCTCTCTCTCTCTCTCTCTCTCTCTCTCTCTCTCTCTCTCTCTCTCTCACGTAACTCCTGCTTTAATGATAACAATATTGGTAACTTATTATTAACGATGTTATAAGCATAACAAGCCATTACCAAAGGCGTATCCCCATCATGTGGTAAAGAGTATATAGATAAACGCTAATAAGTATGGCAATTTCATAAACAGGGGCATAAACTAGGACTCGTACACTATCTTTAAGAAGTGAAGATGATCCAGCAAGTAGTTTCCGAGATACAGCTATTTCCAGATAAGTTTCTTTATATGGAAATAGCACGTAAAGTACCGACAGTGTGGCAGTCTCATATATAAGGACATAAACTAGGACTCACACTCTATCTTTATGTAAGATATGAAGAGAATCCAACAAGAAGTTTCCAAAATATAACACAAGACATATTTGTCCATATTTGGCCATATCTCGTAAAGAACAGACAATATGGTAATTTTTACATATACGAGCATCATCTACGACACATGCTCCGTCTTTCTGTGTGATGTGAAGCCATTGCATCCCGTAATTTCCGAGATACAGGCCCGGACGGAAAGACGGACAGACAGGGGCGATTCCTATATCCCCACCATATGAAGTAATGGTGAGGATAATAATAATTTTCATTTCCAATCATGTGAATCTAATGAGAAACACGGTCTTGCATCTTGGTCGTGTCTCTCATCTGCCTGTCTGTCACTAAATTCCAAAGTAAATGAATATACTCTAATGAGGCCTGGCATGCTAATAAAGGTGGAAGCTAAGATGTTAGTCAAGAATAGGGTTTGTCCCCTCGCATTCTCTCATCTCCCCCACCTCTTTCCCTCAGCTCCCCACCCTCCCCGCACCTTGGCCCTCTCGACTTCATCCTTTCTGTGTCCTTAGCTGGTGAAATGAGTACGCGTGCTGTATTTCTCAGTCCTGTCTCTTCATCAGCACATGCTGGAAGTGCCTAGGTCTGTACGTTACGAGAGGCAGTGTGTGTGTGTGTGTGTGTGTGTGTGTGTGTGTGTGTCAATGTGTGAGGGGTTATGTGTACTTTCAGAAGACCGTGCTGTGTGTGTTTATAAGTGTATATGTGTTAGTGTGTATGTTTATGGGTGTGGAGTATGTGGAGTCACGTCTGCTCAGTGGCAGTGCGTTCGTCTCAGTCTGCGTATATCCTGTGTCTTGGCTGCAAATCTCAAAGTATGGCCGACAGTGGAAGTGGGTGCGTACATGTTCCTACCGATGATATGTACATATTTTGACACACACACACACACACACACACACACACACACACACACACACACACACACACACACACACACACACACACACACACACACACACACACACACAGAGTACAATTCATATGATGCTTAGTACAGTGTCTGACCATCTGACCATTTCCTCAGGGGAGAGAAATAGTCAGAATTCGCCTTTTTCGATACTGGAGGGATACGAATAGGAAAGGTGTGTGTGTGTGTGTGTGTGTGTGTGTGTGTGTGTGTGTGTGTGTGTGTGTGTGTGTGTAGCATCCAAACAAGGTGTATTATAAAAGGTGTGTGTGTTTGTGTGTGTTGTCAAGTGTGTTGGCATAACGTAATGGAATCGATAGGTTTCTCAGAGGCGGTGGGTGTTGTTGCCTTTCTGACTAGTTACTTGATTACTATATATTTTTTTACAGTCCACCTTCACTAACAAGCTTACCTTCCTGCAGGGGGTGTCCATCTGCCTGCTCACCGACTTAGGTCTTGTTGATAAGCATACTCATCTACCTACCTACCTGCGTACCTACCTTCCTACCTACCTACATACATACATACCTGTCTATCTGTTAACGAGCCGTCCTCTTTGTATACCTCCTTACCTACCTTCCTACCGACAAACATACCCATTCACATACCTACCTAACTACCGACCGACCTACTTACTGACAAACCTACCTGTATATCCACATGTTTCTGTTTACCTGCGTACCTACTAACCTTTTTACCTACTGTCTACCTACCTGCCTACTTACCTGCCGTTCTTTATGCCTGCACACTTACCTACCAACTGACCTGTTAACTGACCTACATGCTTACAATTCTCCCTCTAACGGTAAATGTTTTGATGCGTAACTGACAAGGAAAGCTCTCAAATATCGCCAGTTTATGAGACAACCGTTCTTCGTCAATCCAGGTCCCTATTTCAGTCCTGCTCTTCTATCCTTGTCTTTATCTGATAGAATAGTTTTGATATAACATTCACTATACCAAACAGTAGCGAGAGAACCTTCTAATTTGTTGCTGATTGCTCTCCTTTGTATTCATTTGTACTCCTTTGTACTCGTCTTCCCTCCTTCCCTCTCTTCTTTCTTATTCCCTTCTTCGTCATTCTCCTCCCCTCCTCCATACCACTTCCACTTTAACTCCACCCACCCTTCCTTTCCTCCTCCTCCTCCTCCACTTCGGTTTAAATATTCTCTCTCTCTCTCTCTCTCTCTCTCTCTCTCTCTCTCTCTCTCTCTCTCTCTCTCTCTCTCTCTCTCTCGTCTATTAGGGCCTGACATCATTGGTGCTTCGTTTGGTCACTACAAATTATCGGCGGGGAGGAGTTTGCTGCCATGATGATAATAGTGGTAGTGGTGGTGGTGGTAGTGGTAGTGGTGGTGATGGTGACATTAGTGGTGATAGTGGTGGTGGTGGTGGTGAAGTTGGTGGTGATAGTGGTGGTGGTGGTGGTGGTGGTGAAGTTGGTGGTGATGGTGATAGTGGTGGTGGTTATGGTGATGGTGGTGAGAGTGATGGTGATGGGGGTGATAGTGATGGTAGTAGTGGTGGCAGCGGTGATGGTGATAGTAGTGGTGATGGTGGTGGTGGTTGTAATGATGGTGATGGTGCTTTTAGTGATGATGATGGTGATGATGGTGAATTTTCTTGTCTTCTAGTTGTTGTGTTCATTCCTCATCGTTCCCTCTCCCCCACTCTTTCCCTTCTTACATACCCACTTACAGTACGTTCTTTCCTTCGTGTGTTTTTTTCCATCCCCCCCCTTTTTTAAACCCCCCCTTCTCTCTCTCTCTCTCTCTCTCTCTCTCTCTCTCTCTCTCTTATCTCACCTACTCACCCCCCAAACAAGATGGCGGCGTGATGGGAGAGAGAAATTAGGGAGATAGGGATCAATCCGTCAGGGGCTGGCGCTGCGTTAGTCGATATTGGGAAGAGGAGGAGGAGGAGGAGGAGGAAGAAGACAAGAGGAGGAGGAGAAGGAGGAAGACAAGAGGAGGAGGAGAAGGAGGAAGACAAGAGGAGGAGGAGGAGGAGGAGGAAGACAAGAGGAGGAGGAGGAGGAGGAAGACAAGAGGAGGAGGAGGAGGAGGAAGACAAGAGGAGGAGGAGAAGGAGGAAGACAAGAGGAGGAGGAGAAGGAGGAAGAAGAAAAAGAGGGAGGAAAAGGAGGAAGAAGATAAGAAGAGGAGGAGGAAGAAGAAGATAAGAGGAGGAGAAGGAGGAAGAAGATAAGAGGAGGAGAAGGAGGAAGAAGATAAGAGGAGGAGAAGGAGGAAGAAGAAAAAGAGGAGGAGATGGAGGAAGAAGAAAAAGAGGAGGAGGAAAAGGAGGAAGAAGATAAGAGGAGGAGGAGGAAGAAGAAAAGAGGAGGAGAAGGAGGAAGAAGAAAAAGAGGAGGAGTAGGAGGAGGAAAAAGAAGAAAAGAGGAAGAAAAAAAGGAGGATGAAGAAGAAGAAAATAGGAAGAAGAAGAAAAGAGGAAGAAGAAGAAGAAAGGAAGAGGAGGATGGTGATGATGATGATGAGGAGGAGGAGAGGGAAAAAAATCACGTCGAATGAGGAGGAGGGCAGGAATGAAGAAGAAGAAGAGGGAGAGGAAGGAACAGGAGAAAGAAGAGACGAATGACAAAAAGAGAAGAAAATGAAGAAGGAAGAGAGGAGTGGATGGGAAAGAACGGAGGGAAGAAGAGTTTGAGGGAAAATGAGAGGGAAGTGAAAGATGGAATGAAGGAAAGAGAAGATCGAAGGAAAATAAATAAAAATTGTATCATTATTGTCGATTGTCCTACCGATTCTTATCAATGTGTTTCTCATCGCAGGAGTGTTATCTCTCTCTCTCTCTCTCTCTCTCTCTCTCTTTCTCGCCACGCGCGCGCTTTTCCCTGTCCTCCTCCTCCTCCTCCTCCTCTTCCAGCCCTGCTTCTCACTGTGCTTAAGGAGCTCATTTTCAAGTTAGAGATGGAGTCGACTGGAGGAGAAGAAGGAGGAGGAGGAGGAGGAGGAGGAGGAGGAGGAAAAATAAGTGGAGGTGAAGAAGAGAGGCAGGAGGGGGAAGAGAAATAAAAAAAGAAGAAATAGATGAAGGAGAAGATGAAGTAAAGCAGAGGAAGAGGATGATGATGATGGAAGAAGGAACTGCAGGAAGAGTAAGAACAAGTAGGAAAAAAAAAAGAAAAAAAGAGGAACAGGAAAGGGAAGAGGACGAGAGGAGGGAGAAAATGATGATGAGAGATTATGGATGAAGGAGAGAGAGAGAGAGAAAGAAAGAAAGGGAGGGGGGGAGAATGAGCTAAGAAGAAAGGAAGAAGAGGGAGGAAGACGATGAAAACGAGAGAGAGAGAGAGAGAGAGAGAGAGAGAGAGAGAGAGATGGAAAAGGGGGAAAACTTTAAAGACAGTGTTGAATGATAACAAAATAACAACAATAACTGTAACACTAATGATGGTGATGATGATGATGATGGTGGTAAATAATAATAATAATAATAATAATAATAATAATAATAATAATAATAATAATAATAATGATAATAATAATAGTAATAATAATGCAGACAAGGAGGAGAATCCAGTTAGAGATAATACACTGAAAGATAAATGATAAGAAAACTGACAGCCAAGGAAGACAGGGACAGATGAGGTCAGGAGGGGTCATAGTGGAAGCTGGCCTTGACCTTGGGGTGTTAGGTGTGAGGGTCAGGTCAGGTCAGGTGGTGAGTTGTAGGAAACTTTTTATGAAGGGAATATATATACAGTGATATAGTGGTGTCAAGGGATTCTGGTGCTAATAGCTTGCCTGTCTGTCTGTCTGTCAGTTTTCCCCTCCCTCTCTCTCTCTCTCTCTCTCTCTCTCTCTCTCTCTCTCCTTCCAATATACCCCCTTCTCCAATCACTCCCTAATTCCCTGCCAGTGAGCTTCGGAATTGGGTACCGAGAGGAGGGAGGAGAGGGGAAGAGAGAGAAAGGAATGATGAGAATGATGGTGATTGATGATGAGGATGATGATGATGATGATGGGAGGAGGAGGAGAAGGAGAATTAGAAGGAGAGGGAGAAAGGAGAAGAGAGAAAGTAGAAGGAAACAGGAGCAATGAAACGTGAGATAAGAAGAGAGCAGGAGGGAGGGAGGATAGGAAGGAAAAAAAAAGAATAAGAGGAAGAAAAAAAAGAGATTAATAGAGAAGGAGGGGAGGGGGACGAGTGGGGGGGGGAATCGTGGTACGTAGGGGGATAGGGTGTGTGAGGGGGGGAGAAGGTTAATGAAACAATTGGAGAGGAGAGGCGGTGATAGGAGGGTGATAGGAAGGGATGGGGGGTTAACACTGTCTTGGGTTCAATCACCACGCCTCTAGGGGAGAAGTGGCTTGTTTCTACCTGTGTAGTGGGATTCCAGGGAAGTGAGAGTGACGCGTGCTTACCTCCGTGTTTTTGTTGTTGTTGTTGTTGGTTGTATTATTGTTGTTTTTTCTGTTTTGTTCCTGCTAACTTTTCCAATTTTATTCATCTTTGCTTCATCCATACCATCCAGCCCACCATGTCACCCTTACCACATCCATACCATCCAGCCCACCATGTCACCCTTACCACATCCATACCATCCAGCCCACCATGTCACCCTTACCACATCCATACCATCCAGTGCACCATACCATCCGACTCAAAGTGACCGTCTTCACAGGGCGTACTACCCCCGCCATGCCCCATCACACATCACCATTCCACACACTCCTTTCGCTTCACCTCACCCTTTCCTGCCGTAATATGGTGAATGTTAAAAAATTCGAATGTCATGAATTACTACTGCTTTAGGTTGTGTGTGTGTGTGTGTGTGTGTGTGTGTGTGTGTGTGTGTGTGTGTGTGTGTGTGTGTGTGTGTGTGTGTGTGTGTGTGTGTGTGTGTGTGTGTGTGTGTGTGTGTGTGTGTGCCATTAAAGACATGCCAAGAATCGAAGTTACTAATCAGAATGGATCTCCTGGACTTGAAAGGAGAAGAAAAGGCTGAAAGATCGAACAGTCATTTTTCTGAACCATTACACGGACAGGTTTCAACGAACACACACACTCTAAGGAGAATGACCTGATCTACCTATATTAACCTGAAACCACCTGACAGAGTGACCGGAATGGCGTGAAGTAATCGAAGTTGAATGACATGACAACTTAACTCATTTGCCCCTTTTTTTTGTAACCCTTCACGCTGATCTACTTACTGTACCTTGATAGAAGACGTCTCGCAAGGTAGATTCAGTGGGAGAGGCAGGAAGGAACCGAGGAATAGGAGAGGGTACGTGTTTTTCCTGCAGAAGGTGGTCATTCGGGAAAACATCAGATTATTTTTTTGTTTTCCTTTTTCTCTTCTTTCCTTTTTCCCTTATTTCTTTCTTTGTATTTTCTTTCTATTTCTTTTTTTTTGAGATGCGTGGACACCCTGCCATTAACCCCTTCAGTACGGGGGCGTGATTTATTGATTCCTTCTTACCACCTCCAGACGTTTTTATTCAGGTTTTGGGTGACTTACAGAGTTTGTGAAGAGTGGTATCATGAGTGTTCGTGTAAGAATTCTTGAAGGCCCAGTCTACCCGCTCCAACTCGAAAATTGTATTCCAGGTATAATATAATCACCTAAATATAGCAAAGTTCAAAAAAAAATCACCATGTGGAAGGCGTTACAGTAAAAGCTCATAGGTAAAAGGAAACACTGGCAGAAGAAAATTGTTCCAGAGATGACCAACTTTGTACGCGAAGGAAAGAGAGTTCGTATTAATTCTTGTTGTAGATCGTTAGAAAGAAAAGTAAAATGAGAAGAGAATGCGTATGTAGACGGGTGCTGCTCTGTGACAGTAAAAAGGAAGGGATATAATTAGCGTTCAGTACAGCAGTGTAATGTAATAGCAGCACAGGAAGAGACAGTCATGAAACATTGCGGCGATGAGGGGAAGACTGAAGGGAGTCATTGAGAGGAAGGAAGGTGATAAGATGAAGAAATTGTTGTTGTATCTTGTTTTATAGGTGCTGTATGTAGTGATGCCCCCTATTTTCCTCCCTCCTCCCCAACAAAATCTCTCTCTCTCTCTCTCTCTCTCTCTCTCTCTCTCTCTCTCTCTCTCTCTCTCTCTCTCTCTCTCATAAAATACACTTAGTTGCAAGGGGAATATTTTGCATGAGCTAATAACAGGTCTTGATCAGTATTACTCTCATATCTCTTGCTCCATAATATTTTCTTCTCCCTCCCTGCTCTCTCTCTCTCTCTCTCTCTCTCTCTCTCTCTCTCTATCCTTGTCCTCGCCATCTCCTCATCGTTATTGGCTTTGGTCTCTCCTATGCTAAGAATTCCAAGCATCTTATAATCACACACACCCTCACACACTCTGTTCCCTCATTTTCCCTTTTAACATTCCTTCTCACGTATGTCAAACCATCGGTTGCAAGTAAGTCGGATGTGGAGGGAAAGGAATGGGAGGTAAATGAGGGCAGGTGGTCTGGAATTATTTGAAGGACTGGGAGGAGGAGGAGATAAAGTCTTAAATTTATAATATTGATTGGCAGTGTTGGTTTATCAGTCAGTCTTATCTACAGTCATAGTTTTGAAGGGGAAAATATAATGATTTGTATGAGTACAGCTGCTCATAGGAGACTCGTTTTATCCCTGATGCTTTTTATATCTGTGGATGGGTGTGGGAAGGGAGAAGGCCCCATCATCATCATCATCATCATCATCATCATCATCATCATAATATGTCGTTGAAATGTTGAATGTTCAGTGCAAACTGCATATAAATTCGCTGTAACTAATTCCCGTCAGTTTGCAAATCCGAGGAAAGCCGAGTTGCCCAGCGAGTTTTTCCGTGGTACTAGATTCCAAACCCGACTCTGCAATAACCGGGTTTCGATCTCGTGGCGGTGCGATGAACAGTCCAGTACCCTTACCCGTGGGCCATAACACCTCCATCAACGCTCTCCACTACCGGTGTTCATCAGTCAATCCTACGCACTATTCACCTTCATATGCCGGAACCACTGCCCTGTTCATCCATCATTCCCCCCATCCTCACCCCCACCTGCACCCCCACTCCTCCTCTCCCTCACCTCACCCCCACTCCTCCTCACCCTCACCTCACCCCCACCATTCACATTCCCCCCAGTTGCCACTATCACGCCTCTCCTCTCCCTTCCTCTCCCCAGCCTATCTGGCTTCTCCCCCTCCCTCACCCCATCATCGTTTATCCCTCAGTATTTCCTCTTCCTCCACATCCACATCTTCCATCCCCCCCCCACTTCATTTCTACATCACCTTCCTCTCCCCCCCTCTCTAGCTCTCGCCCCCCCCCCTCTCCGCTCCCCCTCCCCGGCACTGCGTCTTCCTCCCCATCCCCAGTGAATGATGGGGTGTCTCTCCAGACTGCCCAGGTCTTTACACAACTCAACACTGCCATTTACACCGCCATTTACTGCCTCACGGGGACACTCACTTGTCGTTCACCTGCTTTTGTGTGTGTGTGTGTGTGTGTGTGTGTGTGTGTGTGTGTGTGTGTGTGTGTGTGTGTGTGTGTGTGTGTGTGTGTGTTTTCCCTCCTGATTTCGTATGTTTTCCTGACCTTGCATTTCTCCCTTAATTACGAGTAAGAATATGAAGCACTGCAACATCCTCTGGCTGAGGCGGTTGAGGTACGATGATGGTCTCTACACACACACACACACACACACACACACACACACACACACACACACACACACACACACACACACACACACACACACACACACACACACACACACACACACACACACAACGCAAACAATTATCTAACAACCACACAAGCAAAAATAAATAAGAAAATTAAAAAAAAAATAGAAAGTGTATAAACCCGGCTATGGCGTGGGAATATAGCTGGAGAGATAGAGGGAAAAAAAAATGTGTTTGTCTGTTTGTTTTGTTTTGTTGTTTTTTTTTTTAGTGGTAATTGAATACTGAGCTCCCATTTTTAGGTGTATTCGGTGTGGTATTAGGGTCTTCCCCCATCTCTCTCTCTCTCTTTCTCTCTCTCTCTCTCTCTCTCTCTCTCTCTCTCTCTCTCCCCCCAAATAATAGGCGTTAACGTAAAGTAAAAAAAATGCGTAAATGGTAAATCAGTCCCCATTTTATCCCCTTGGAGGCGTAGGGTCCCGAGGCTAGGATGGGGTAGAGCAGTAGATTTTGGGATAGATGACCAGGCCACCTTCCTTGGGTGGCGTTACGTGATCGAAATAAGAAAATTAATGTAATCACCTCATGGGGAATCGAACCTACGCACGGCCGACACACCGACTGGGGCGTCCTGACCACTAGACCACCAGGCGTTTATATTGATACTGTGGAAAACTAAATCGCTAAAGGGATTCTCCTAAGTCCACAGTCATAGTCTTGTCCATTAGAACAGGAGGTTAATTGGCCCCTTCAGTACGGTGAGATGTCGACTGTCAGCTGAATAAGATATGGTGGTAGGGACAATAGATAGATAGATAGATAGACAGGTAGATAGATAGATAGATGGATAGATATATAGATAGATAGGTGGATAGATAGACTGATAATAAATAAAATAAACGCAGTTACCTGAGACAGATTTTACGGAAGCATTTTGATGATGCTTTCCGCCAGCCCCTCTGTGGACCACACCGAACAGAGAGAGAGAGAGAGAGAGAGAGAGAGATGACTGTAAAGAGAGGGAGTGAAAAATAAGCTAGGGAACGAAAAAATGAACGGTTGAATGAAATATGGAAGCAAAGAAGAAAGGAAGGAAGGAAGGAAAGATGCAAACATGGAAGGAAAGAAGGAAGGTGGGGAGGAAAGAAGGAAGGAGAGAAGGAAATAAGGAAAGAAGGAAGGAAGGAGGGGAGGAAAGAAGGAAGAAAGGAGGGGAGGAAAGAAGGGAGGAGGGGTTGAAAGGAGAGAGAGAGGGGGAGGGAGGGAGAGATAAGGAAGGGAAAAAGACGAAAGAAAGAGAAAGGAAGAAAATTAAGAAAGGAAAGAAGGAAAGAGGGGAGAAGAGAAGAAAGTAAGGATGAAAGCAGAGAAAGAAGAAAGCAAAGGACGAATGAAGGAAGTAAGGAGGAAATAGGGAAGCAAGGAATGGAGGAGGGAAGGATAAAGAGGATTTAGCTGGTGTCTTAGAAGATGTCTCTCTCTCTCTCTCTCTCTCTCTCTCTCTCTCTCAGTCGAGCTTACACAGTTACCTTTATTCATTTATTTTTTATTTTTTCCCCAACCCAGCTCTGAGCCCATTAAATAATAAAAAAGAAAAGAAAAACAAAAGCTTTATTAAAGACTCGAGTTTTTATTTCTAATTTTTGTATCATTTTTAGAAATAAATCGAGAAAGAAAAAATAGGAATGCGGATGGATTGTTTCCTTTTGGGGGGGCGAATTTTTATCATTAATTTGTTTATATTTTTTCGTTTATCGTATTTGTTTATCGTGTGTGTGTATATTAAAGAAACTGGTATGTATTTGTGTTTTTCTGGCTTGCTTTATTTTTCATTTATTTCCATATTACACAGATTTTCTCTTTATCCTCTTTCTCATTTAGCATTAGTGATATCGAGATTCACTTATTTGGTTTTGTATTATTTTTCCATACGTAATTTTCCCCCATTTATTATTGTCTCGTACACATTTATCACGTTATTTATTTTTTGCCTTCATTTATCAGTGGGCCGATAAAGTTGTTGCAGAAAGTGTGGCTGTGTTGAAATAATGGAAGCCTTTTTTTTTTATACGTCAAGGTTGTGTATAGGGACGATGTAACAGTAGATTAACTTAGAAATAAAGATTGTCATTAACAGGTAAGAAAGATAATTGTTTGCAGAGAGCTAGGCAGAGTATGAGACGGAAAAGTAGGATGAGGGAGAGAGAGAGAGAGAGAGAGAGAGAGAGAGAAAGAGAGAGAGAGAGAGAGAGAGAGAGAGAGAGAGAGAGAGAGAGAGAGAGAGAGAGCAAATGGTGTAAAATATAATAGTGAAATCTTAACGTATGTCCGGGTCTAATGGACTTGCTCTCTCTCTATGGGGCCGTTGCACTCTCTCTCTCTCTCTCTCTCTCTCTCTCTCTCTCTCTCTCTCTCTCTCTCTCTCTCTCTCTCTCTCTCTCTTTCATTTTTTCCTTCACTCAAAATTCTCTTCTCTTTTATGACACTCATTCCTCTTCCTCCTCTTCGTCCTAGTTTTCCTCTTCCTCCTCCTCCTCCTCCTCTTCATTGTCCATTTCCTTTTCCTCGTGTATGACCTTGTACACCATCTTTCTTCTTTTCTTCCTTCTGCTCCATCTTTGTTGTTATTGTTATTGTTGTTGGTTGTTTTTGTAGTTTGTTCACTCCACCCTCAGTTCATTGCGGAAGGGGTGTATGTGATCGTCGGCGTTTATCTATTTATTTATTTATTTATTGTGAGTCTGTGCATCGATTACCTCTAACCAATGAACGGATCATCTACAAACTTTGCACAGGTGTTGGGTACGTGGAACTGAGGAAGTGATTCGATTTTGGTGCAAATCCACCAAAGGTAAGGGTGGGAGTGGGGGGCCCAAATGTGGCGCCCAGTGATAAAGACGTAACAAATTTTTCAAAGTGCCGGAGGAGGCAGACGGTGAGAGATAGACACACGGTTACTCCTAATCATCAATAGGAAGTTATATACGGGAATTCTGTTGGCACCGTTACCTTTGACCTTAGGTGACCTTGAAAGATCAAAGTCAAGGTCACACATATTTTGACTGAGTAGGCCTAAATCAGCCAAACGGTAAGAGATAGGCACAGGGTTACTGTTAATCACTAATAGGAAGTCTTATATGGAGATTCGGTTGGCACCATGTGACCTTGAATGACCTTGAAAGGACTAACCCAAGGTCAATCAAATTTAAAAATTAAATCTCAGAAACTGCCATTTCCTTTGGTAATAGTGCTGTTATCAAGTCATAAAACTTCATTTAACCCAGTTTCCTTCCACCCTAAGTGACTTGGACTCCAGATCAGCCGGCGCGGGCGAGGTGTTGTGACCTTGGGTTGCTGGGCTCTAGTTGTTTTTGGCAGACTTCGTGGTTGTTCATGGTCTTCTCTTTTCACGCTTTTGTTCCCTTTATTGTTGCTTACTATGTGATATTCGCGGCAGGGCAAGGAGAAAGTGGGTAGATACTTGAAATGGTGTGTGTGTGTGTGTGTGTGTGTGTGTGTGTGTGTGTGTGTGTGTGAGGCAGAGGAAGGATGGGAACTGAGAAGGGATCGAGCTGGATGGATGAATTTTGTACGGAGGGGATTATGATACCATTTGCTCCCCTTTTTTATTTATTTAATCATTTATTTATTTACTTATGCATTGATTTGTTTGTTTGTTTATTTTTTTTTTTACTTCTTGATACGTAATATGAAGCGCATGTGTGTGGATGGTTGAGTCAGGGTTCCGTGGGCTTGAGTGGTGAGTAAATGAGTGTGTGGCTCATTTCATTGGTCCTGGTGTTTAGTTTTCCTTAGGTCATGCTATTTTTTTTCCTTGCTTTCTGGACCCTGCCTCACCCTACCTTTGCCTGGGATAAAGGAACCGAATGATGATTATGATTCTCTCTCTCTCTCTCTCTCTCTCTCTCTCTCTCTCTCTTTCAGGTTACGACCTCCCTTAACACCTCACTTCACATCTACACCCAAGCTATCATCTCCACACCTCATTTTTACTCTCTCTCTCTCTCTCTCTCTCTCTCTCTCTCTCTCTCTCTCTCTCTCTCTCTCTCTCTCTCTCTCTCTCTTTCTTTCTCTCTATCTCTCTCTAATTTTGTTTGCCTCTGCCGCAGGAGGTGGACGGCCGCAATATTTTCACCGATGTGTGTTTGTGTGTTTGTCTCTCCGCTTGCCAGATAGTGTGTTTTGATTTTCCTGCTGACCACAACACGGAAGGATTTGATGTAGGCGCCTGGTGGTTAAGTGGTCAGGACTCCCCGGTGAGAGTGTCGGCAGTGTGTAGGTTCGATCCCCCAAGAGGTGGATGGAGGGTTTTTGATTCACGTAGTGCCACCAAGGGAAGTAGCCATAGATGTACTGCCCTAGCCTAGCCTCGGGACCCTACGCCTCCACGGGTTTAAAGTGGGATTGAATGTGTTCGTCTTATCATCAAAGGACACGAGGGTTACTAGGAGGGGGATTAAATGTGATAAATATTCAGGAAGTATTGGAGGGGTATTTGTGAAGGTATCCATGAAGTTGGGATTATGTCGGAAGCTAACCCATTCAGCCCAAGGACGCACTTTACACTGTTCCTCTTCCTTCCCCCCTCGATTCGCCTTGGCTTTGAGGGCAGTGTTCGTGCTGGAGAGGGGTCAGTTCCAGCCCTCATCAATCCCCTCACTGCTAAGGGGCTCGTCCTGAGGGGAGTCAAGTGATGTGGGTACGGTAAGAATGTAGTCGAAATGCGGCCTCGGGTGGCAGGGGTTGGTTGGTGTTCAGATGCTCCGTGGACTGCAAAATTATGGAGATTGGAAGGTTGAAATAGTAGTAGTAGAAGTAGTAGTAGTAGTAGTAGTAGTAGTCATAATAATAATAATAATAATAATAATAATAATAACAACAATAATAATAATAGTAGTAGGAGTAGTAGTAGTAGACATAATAATAATAATAAAAATATTAGTACTACTACTACTAATAATAATAAGAAGAAGAAGAAGAATGAAAATATTTTTGTAATAATGGAGAGTTTCGTCTGTGAGTCAGCGGCTGATATTCTCGTCGGATAAAGAAGGTCCCTAACACCTCTTCCTTAGCGATTTATTCTTGGATATGGCTGGTTAATATCCTTTTGTGCGTTATTCATTTATTTTATGGCGATATTGGAAGGATTTATGTAACACAGAAGAGGATAGTACGGTGTAAAAGACAAAATAAATCGCTTAGGAATTGATGTTAGGGAGCTTCCTCGTCGAGCCAGAACACCATGGTCAGCATGGCACTGACCCAAGTTGCTTGACCTCACGCTCGTCCGGGGTTAATCGGGGTCGTGGAGAGTGATATTTCTCTCTCTCTCTCTCTCTCTCTCTCAAAGGCATTCCTACTAAAAAACAAGGCGCCATTTTGAATTATAGATTTTTCGCCAGATTCCGTTTTTTTTTTGTTTTTTTACGACCGTTTTTCATTTCTCATTTCCCACTCCTTTTCTTATATATTTTTTTTTGAGTCTTATTATTACTTTATTTTGACTGTGTTTTTGCCTTAACTGTCTGTTATTGTCTTTCATCCATCGCACCTACCTCCTCTCTCTCTCTCTCTCTCTCTCTCTCTCTCTCGAATTTTTTGTCTTTACCCTCCATTCTCTGTCCCTAATTCTCTCCTTTCTATTCTATTTCTCTCCTCCTCCTCTTCTCTTCCCTTCAGCACTCCTTTGTTCTCTCTCTCTCTCTCTCTCTCTCTCTCTCTCTCTCTCTCTCTCTCTCATAGAGGGAGAGGAAACAGTTTTATCTACAGTACAAGACCTATGAAAGGCAACATTCAGGTGGGATCAGAGAGAGAGAGAGAGAGAGAGAGAGAGAGAGAGAGAGAGAGAGAGAGAGAGCATGGCTGTTAAACTCAAACCCACGAAATTTTCAAAATGTTGTATTGAAAGCGAATTATGAGTCTGAAGTTTTTTAGTTATTTCTCGTTTTTTATTGATTACACGCAGGAAGTGTAAAAAGGTCAGTGTGTGTGCCTTACTACTACTACTACTACTACTACTACTACTACTACTACTGCTATTATTACTACAACTTCTACTACCGTCAGTGGCTAATTCGCTTCATATACCACTATCATTTATCTCGTACTGACCATTTAACATTAACTTATTATCATTAACATTAAATCTGGTTAATTTACATAGCGATAAGATTTGATAGATGTGGAATGGACGCTTGGTTTTGATCGGTTCGTGATGGGCGGGTTTATGGCGCTTTTGGTGCTTTATTATCGAGAGAGGGAGAGAGAGAGAGAGCTTGTGTGTGTGTGTGTGTGTGTGTGTGTGTGTGTGTGTGTGTGTGTGTGTGTGTGTGCTTTTCAGCTGAGACGAGGCCCTCATTTTGAAGAGTTTGCATTCAATCTCCACTAATTGTCGGGTCGCAGTAAAAAAAAAGTGTGTGTGTGTGTGTGTGTGTGTGTGTGTGTGTGTGTGTGTGTGTGTGTGTGTGTGTGAGAGAGAGAGAGAGAGAGAGAGAGAGAGAGAGAGAGAGAGGATACCAATACCCTCTTTACAATCCCACTAATTAACGGTGCAAATGAGGTGAAGAATATAAAGGTGCGAAATGTGCAGGTAAGAGGTAGGAAGAAATAGCAGAGTAGAAAATAACCAGGTAACAAGAAGAAGAAAAAAAAAAAGGAATGAAAAACGCTCTAATTCATATATATATATATATATATATATATATATATATATATATATATATATATATATATATATATATATATATATATATTTTACGACGGGCTTAATATGCGATGAATAAAATGAATGACTGGGAGGGGAGGGGTCAGTCCAGGCAGTGAAGACGCTCTCTCTCTCTCTCTCTCTCTCTCTCTCTCTCTCTCTGCTCCTTCTTCCTTTATGTCTGTCTGTCCGTCGTCTTGCATAATTTTCCCCTCTTCTCTTCCTTTTCATTCTCATTCTTTTTATGCTTCCTTATATTTCCCCTGTTGTCCTCAGATGTGATTATTTTAGTGGTATTAATGTTTATTTTCATTCTTTTTCCTCCTCTTCTTTTATTGCTGCCTTTTTTCTTTAGTGCTTTCTCATTTACATATTCTTGTCCTTGCTCTCTTCCTTCCTCCTTTTATTTCCTCATCGTCTTCCTTTTTAGTGTCGTTTTTTTTTTCTCTCTCTCTCGCCTTCTTCACCTTCTCTTTTATTATCATTTTTTTTCATATTAATTCGTGTTCTCTCTTTTATAGACGCGGGTGTCTTTCCTGCTGTTAGTGTTCTTGTAATTATGTGTGTGTGTGTGTGTGTGTGTGTGTGTGTGTGTGTGTGTGTGTGTGTGTGTGTGTGTGTGTGTGTGTGTGTGTGTGTTTGTTATCTTTTCACCCTTCTTTTCAGTGATATATATTTTTTTAGTTTTCATTCTTTTTTGTCTTTCAGTCGTCTTTCTTTCTCCTTTTGCCTAGCCTGACCTCTTTTCCGCTTCCTCTCTCTCTCTCTCTCTCTTGACTTTCGTTCCCTTCGCTTCTCGTTTCCTCCCGTTTTACAACTTCCTTTTCCATCCTTCCTCTTCCTTTTCACTTTCCTTCCTCCTTCCTATCTTCATTTTGATCCTTGCATTTTCCATTTTCTTTTTACCTCCTCCTCCTCCTCCTCCTCCTCCTCCTCCTCCTCCTCCTTTGATGGCCCCTCTCTCCTTTATCCTTCATTTCTCATTTCTCATATTTTTTACTGCTTCCTCTCTCTCTCTCTCTCTCTCTCTCTCTCTCTCTCTCTCTCTCTCTCTCTCTCTCTCTCTCTCTCTCTCTCTCTCTCTCTATCAGGTGTTCCATCCTTCTTCCTCTGCATTTCTTCATTTTTGTTGCTTCCAATTTCAGCTCTTCCTCCTGTCTTTCTCTTCTCCCTCCTCCTCTTCCTTCCCTTCCTCCTCCTCTTTCTCTTCCCCTTTCTCCTCATCTTTCTCTTTACCCTCTTCCTTTTCTTTCTCTTCCCTCTCCTGCTCCTCTTTCTATTCCCCTTTCCTCCTTCTCTTTCTCTTCCTCCTCCTCCTCTTCTTTCTCTTTCCCCTCCTCTTCTTCCTCTTCCCCCTCGTCCTCATCTTTCCCTTCCCTCTCATTCTCTTCTTTCTCTTCCCCCTCCTCCTTCTCTTTCTCTTCGCCCTCCTCCTCTTCTCCTCCCCTCCTCTACTTTCATCTCTTACTACTGTCTTCTTCCTATTTAGTCTCTTCTCTTTTATCGTTTATTCCACTCACTGTCCTTCCTTTTCCCTTTCTGTTTTTTGCTACTCTCTGTTTCAATCTTCTTTCCTCCTCTTCCTCTTCTTCTTCCTCTTCCTCTTCTTCTTCCTCCTCCTCTTCTTCTTCCTCTTTCGTTTTCTCCTTCCTCCCATTTAATCACTTATTTTCTCCATCATCTTATTTATCTCCATTTTTCTACTTCCTCTTCCAGCAATTTCCTCTACTTCTTTCCCCTCTTACATTATCTCTTTATGGTTATACTCTCTTCCTCGTCTTTCTCCCATCTTTCTTCCTTGTTCCCTCTCTTCCGCCTCTCCTTCCGCTCTTCCATCCTTTTATTTTTTTATTCTTTCATTCTTTTTTCTTTCTCCTTTGCTGCGTTCCTTCTTCCTTCCATGCTTCCTTCCTCGTTCTTTGGTATAAATCTTTTCTTCATTTCTCTCTCTCTCTCTCTCTCTCTCTCTCTCTCTCTCTCTCTCTCTCTCTCTCTTCCCTATTCGTTCAGGCCTGTTTTATTGGTCTAATTTGCCTAACAGCCTTCCTACCATTTAGCCAGATACCTGAATCTTGCCCTTACTTCTCTCTCTCTCTCTCTCTCTCTCTCTCTCTCTCTCTCTCTCTCTCTCTCTCTCTCTCTCTCTCTCTCTCTCTCCCTCATTATTCAGTTGATCCTTTCCACCTCTCGTTTATTCACTTTATCACTTTTTCTCTCATCCTCTTCCCCTCCTTCCTTCCTTCTTCTTTCATTCCTTCCGTCCTTCCTTCCTTCCATCCTTTCCTCCTTCCTTCCTTCCTTCCTTCCTTCCTCAGGGCTCTTGCTAACTGCCGATGGTTGCGAGCCATTTCGCTCCTAAGGTTTCAGATTTACGAGTCAAATAAAATTTTAGTAGCCAGACTGACTAGTCCTACGAGCTGAAATATTTCACGAGCAATAAATATATTTATTTACACACTGTGATGATTAGAATCATATAATGAGGTTTTAAACATTCACAACGGTGACAAGGAAAGCCTTAATTAATAATCGATCACAATGTGCTTTTTTGTTCATTTAAGTGATATTTACTTATTTTGTAGTTTACTGGGTTTTGAAGTGGATGTATTTTCTCCCCGCCAAAAGGTGACTCGCATGGAAAATTTGTTCGCCGAAGGGAAAAAATACTCGCATTTGAGAGCCGTGGCTCGCCAAACAAGAGCCCTGTTCCTTCCTTCCTTCCTTCCTTCCTTCCTTCCTTCCTTCCTTATCCCCTCTCTTTTCCCATATTTTCTTCCTTCCTATTGCTTTCTCCATCTTTTCCGTTGCTGCTTTTTTCCTTTATTTGTCTTCTTTTCCTCCTCTTGTTTATTTTCATTCTTCTCTCTCTCTCTTTACATCTTCTGTTATTTTCTTGCTTGTATATTACCATTGTTAACTTTTCACATCTCTTCCTCGTTTTCTTCCTTCCTTCCTCCTTCCATCCATCCATCCATTCATCCATCCATCTATATATCCCTTCTCTCCTCGCTTCCTTCCTTCCATCCTTGCATAGTCTCTTTCTTTCCTTTTTCTCTCCTTCCTTCGTCTCTCCTTTCCTCCCTCCCATCTGTCTTTCCTTCCTGTTCCTTCCTTCATCCCTTCCTTCCTTCCTTTACTCACTCACTCACTCGCTTACTTTCTTCCTCCCCTTCCTATCTTCTTTCCCTCCTTCCTTCCCGCCTCTTCCCTCTCTCACTGACCACTAAGTTATCAGGCCTATACTTCGCGGGGAGGAGGGAGGGAGGAAGGAGGGAAGGAAGGAAGGAAGGAAGGAAGGAAAGAATGAATGAATGAATGAGTGAAGGAAGGAAGGAAAGAAGAAAGGAAGAAAAAAGAAAGGGAGGTAAGAAAGAGATTAGATATCAAGGAATGAAAGAAGGAAGGAGTGAATGAAGGACGGGAAGGAGAAAATAAAAGAGGAAGGAATGAAGGAAATTAGGAAGAGAGAGGGTGGGATGGAGAAGGACGGAAAGAAAAATGGAAGAAAGGAGAAAAGAGAGAAATGAAAGCAAATATAATAAAAACAATATAACAGGGAAAGAATGAATGAAGGTAGAAGAAAGGGGGGTAGGGAAAAAGGAAAGGAAGGGAGGAAAGGAAGGGGAGAGTGAGAGACGGAGAATGGGAGTAAGGAAGGATGGGTGAATCTGAGATGATTTGTTAAGGAGACGTGATTGAGAGGAGGAAGGAAGGAGAGACGGAAGGAAGAAAGGAAGATAGAAAATGAATGAGGAAACTGATTGATTGAATGAATGAATGAACGGAAAGCAGGAGGGAGGGAGGAAGGGAGGGAAAGAAGGAATGTATGAAGGAAGGAATGACGAAAGGAAGGGAAGAAGGAGGTGAAAAAATAAGTGAACGACCCCCCAAAAAAAAAAATAAATAAATAAATAAATAAAAAAAAGAGAGAAAAAAGAGAGGAGACGAAAGAGAGAAAAGTAAATGTGGGAGAACTCTAAGAAACAGAAAAAAGAAGAGGAAAAGGAGAAGAAAACGTTGGGGGTAAGAATGAAGAAGACAGGAAAGAAGGAAGAGTAGGAAGGAGGAAAAGCGAAAGTAGGGAAGGAAAAGATATAAAAATGATCAACTAACCACTAACGATCAAAAGAGAGAGAGAGAGAGAGAGAGGGCAGTGAACTTAGCAAGGACTAAACTAAGACTTAAGGTGTCCTCTAAACCACAGAAGTTGAGGCTACTTTGTCTATCTACATGAGAGAGGGAGAGAGAGAGAGAGAGGGTTGGGAGGGGGGGGGAGTAAGGGTGGGAAAATAGATAGTGCTGAAACGTGAGATCCAAGACAAAGCCTGCTTTATATTGGTCTTGGCAGGATATATTGTGTTTAAAAGACTGGAGGTGATGGCAGAGAGAGAGGGAGAGAGAGAGAGAGAGAGAGAGAGAGAGAGAGAGAGAGAGAGGGAGAGAGAGAGAGACTAAGATGTGATGTGTAGGTCAGGTGCAATATTATTAGAGGGGATGGTCAGGTGAAAAGGTAATGCGAATAGAAAGACGGATGATGAATATTAGTTTTTGTGGCAATATACTCTACACTTGACCATGAATGCTTTTTTTTTTTTTTCCCCCTTTTGAATATTTTTTTTAGTCATCTTCGGAGGGGTGTTTCGTACGAGATGTAGGTATAGGCTATCCATCATTAGCCCCTTCAGTGCGAGAGGTCATTCCCGACTTGAATAAGATCGTTTTAGGTTAGCACGAATGAAATAGAATATAATGCCATCTTAGTGAAAACGTTAAAAAGCAAACAGGTTCTTTTTATCCCATTCAGAAGTGAGACAGAAGTTAGACGTGCTGTTGCCCCATATCCTGAATGGCATACGAATGAGAGAGGGTGAGTGAGGAGTGACAGAGTGGCGAAAGTTAAACCGATACGGAGACTTGTAGCACTGATTCCATCCGGCCGTCAGTCTAACTCTGTAAACTCGGGCAGGACTGGATGTGTACTGGCATCACTCAGCCCGTCCCTCCTAATTGCCTCACACACCTGCACCAGTTTTACCCGTGGAATGGTTCCCCCGTTTAGTACTCTTTTTTTATTTATTCCCCCGTCCACTACTCCTACAGGTCATTCCTCTGTCCACTACTCCTTCAAGTAATTCCTCCGTCCACTACTCCTTCAAGTAATTCCTCCTTCCACTACTCCTTCAGGTAATTCCACCATCCACTACTCCTTCAAGAAATTCCACCATCCACTACTTGAACTTATTCCTCCGTCCACTACTCCTTCAAGTCATTCCTCCGTCCACTACTCCTTCAAGTAATTCCTCCATCCACTACTCCTTGAACTTATTCCTCCGTCCACTACTCCTTCAAGTCATTCCTCTCTCTCTAGGCGACCACTAATTATCAAACTATATGTGTTATGTGAAAAATAAAACCCTTACAAATATTCCAAAGGTATATAGTCGCGATCACAGGTGTATTCATTTCATTAAGGCAGGTAAACTCTCCGTAGTGTCAAGCCAAATTAAAAACACCTGCATCCATTGGCGTGAAGATGTTGACGGAGATAATCGCTAGTTCACCTTTTGACACCAAGAATCCGAATTTTATGCCACAGGAGGATGCGGTAGTATGTGCAGTAGGATGTCATGTCATGTGTTGTCACTTGTTCTCATCCAGTCGAGGTTCCACACACATTTAGATTCTCACATAACCGCCACACACACACACACACACACACACACACACACACACACACACACACACACACACACACACACACACACATACCGTATATATACACACAAGCTCGCTTACACAGGCAGATATTCTCTCTCTCTCTCTCTCTCTCTCTCTCTCTGGGATTAGGAAAGAAAGGAGCGAGCTAAGATAAAGGAAAGAAAGAAAACGATAACAAAGAAAACAAGAAAATGGAGAGAGAGAGAGAGAGAGAGAGAGAGAGAGAGAGAGAGAGAGAGAGAGAGAGAGAGAGAGAGAATAATTGAAGAGATTAGAGTGGAGAGGAAGAGGAGAGAGGGAAAGAGACGGGAATGTGTGGAATGGAAGAAGTAAAAGAAATGGTAGGGAGAGAAAGAAAGAAGGAAGGAGGGAAGAAAAATGAGAGAAGGAAAGGGAGGAGGAGGGAAAGAGGAAAAGAGAAGAAAGGAAATTGGAGAGAAAGAGGGAAGAGAGAGAGAGGGAACAGGAGGGAGGAGAGAGGGATGAAAGAAGGAAAGCAGGAAGGAAGGTGGTGGAGGCAGGGAGAGAGGAATGGAGGAGGAAAAGAGATAACAGGGAGGAAAGGAAGGAGGGAGGGAAAGAGGAGAGGAGATATAAAAAGGATCAAGTGACGATGAGAGAGAGAGAGGGGAGGGGGGGACAGAGAGACAGAATGGAGGAAGGTATGGGAGGAGGAGGAGGTGGAGGAAGAGGAGAAGGGAATGAACAGGGAATAATGCGGAAGAGATGGAGAATGGAGTAAAGAATGAGGAGGAAGGAGAGAGGAAGAATGACGAGGTGAAGGGGAAGAGGGATACTGGAGAGGAAGAGGAGGAAGGCAGGAGGAAAGAATGAATAAGGAGGAGGAGGAGGAGGGTAGGAGCAAGGAAGGAGAAGGGGAAGAGAAGAAACCAAAACCCTGTAGGAGGACAAGAGGAAGAAAGAAGAGGAGGAGGAAAGAGGGAAGGGAGTAAGAGGAGGAAGATTTATGCATTGGTGAGGAAAAGGAGAGATGGAGGAAGAGGTGGGGAAGAGGAGGAGGAAGGAAGGAAGGAAGAGGAGATGAAGAGGAGGAAGAAGGAAGGAAGGATTAGGTGGGGAAGAGAAGGAGGAAGGAAGGAAGGAAGGAAGGGCAAGAGGAGGAGCAAGAGTATAAATTTAAGGGGAAGATCAAGGCAATGGTTTCGCGAGAGGAGGAAGGGAGAGGGAAGAGAAGAGAAGAGGAGAGAAGAGGAATGAAGAGAAGAGTAGGAGTGAAGAGAAGAGGAGAGGAGAGGAGAGAAGAGGAGTGAGAAGAAGAGAAGAGGAGAGGGGAGGGAGAAAAAAAAAGTAAAAGAGAAGAGGAGAGGACAAAAAAAAAAGACAGAAGGAAAAGGGAAGAAGAGGAAACAAAGAGAGGAAAGGAGAGAGAAGGAAATTTATGTAAAGGAAGTTAGAGGAGATGGTGGGAAAAGAGAAGATAAGAGACCAGAAGAGAAGAGAGGAGGAGAGTGGAAGAAAGGAGAAAAGAGGAAAGGGAGGAGCGGGGAAAGTAAAAGAGAGGAGAGAAAGAAAGGGAAAGGAAGAGAAGAGAAGTAAGAGGCTGATTATGTGGAGAAGAGAGGAGAAGGAAAGGGGAGGGAAGGAAGCGAAAGGGACGAGAGGGAGAGGAGAGGATCAGAGTGTATTATAGAGAAGGGGGAAGGAAAGAAATTGAGATGAGAAAAGTGAAGAGAGGAGAGGGGAGGAAAAGAGTTAAGAAGAGGAAAAAAGGAGAGGAGAGAAGAGAAGAGAGGAAGCATTTTGGATATCAAAAGGTAGGTTAGGAAAATTTGTCAGAGAGAGAGAGAGAGAGAGAGAGAGAGAGGTAAATCCTAAATCCTGGTGTCTTATGTTTGAAATCCAGAAGTATCAAAGGAAAAAATTACTGGATTTTTTTTTAATATCTTCGTTTTTAATATTCAGATTTCTTTCGTTTTCTGTCAAATGAAGATGGAGGTATATATGTATGGAAAAGGGAAATGAGTGAGGGATGAATTAAGAATAGGGAGAGCGTGGAAATGAAAGCGCCAAGGAGAAGGGGAGTGTCGAAGGAAATGAGAGAGAGAGAGAGACAAGAATGAAGAGTAGATTATAGAGAGGGAAATGATGAGGAAAAAGGGAAAGAGGCAAATGGAAGAGAGGTAAAGAAACTGAGAATGAGAGGAGAGGAAAGAGTAAGGAAAGAGGGAAGGAAAGACAGACAATCCTGGAAAAGGAGATATGACTGAGAGGCAAAGAAAGAAAAGAGAAAGAGGGAAAAGGAAGGGTGAGGTGAGGAAAGAGAGAGAAAGTAGAGAAAAGAGGAAAGGAAAATAACTATGGAAGAGTTGTAAGTGTGAGGGGAGAATAAAGAAGAAAGAAGGAGGGGAAAAAGAGGGGAGAGATACGGAAAGAAAAAGACTGAGAGGGAAAGGATGAATGAAACTAAGGATTGTGAGAGTAAATGTGAGGGAAGAATGAGAAGAGGGGTGGTGGAGGGAAGGGGAGATGAGAGAAAGAGGGGAGGGAGGAGGAGGAGGAGGAGGAGGAAGAGGAAGAGGAGGAGGAGGAAGAGGAAGAGGAGGAGGAGGAAGGTTAGGGGAGGGAAAAGTGGAGGGCATGTGGGCAGGGGAAGGGGGAGAGGGGAGAAAAAGAGAGGGTAAGTGTTTAGAGGAAAGTCATTAGGAAGATTACATGTGAAGTCGATGAGAGAGAGAGAGAGAGAGAGAGAGTGAGTGGTAATAGTAGTAATGGCAGGGTTGGAATACTCTTTTCACTTTAACTTGGCCTAAAATTACCATCTCTCCGTGTTGAGTGTTGAGTCGTAACTGGAGATTAACACCAAGATACGTTTCTAGTCACGAAGAAGTGTTGTGGAGAGGGTGTAGAGTCGTAGCAATGTCCTTTTTCTGCCACTAAGCTACGTGACATAAGCTGCAAAATAGGACAAAAAAGTTAGACCAGGCTAAAGTGAAAGTACTGTAGTGATGTTGGTGGTGATGGTAGTGTAGTGTAGTAGTATTAGTGGATGTAGTGTAAGTGATGGTATCTATTATAAGTGCTGTTGTGGTAGTGATGATGGCGGTAGTAATGATGGTGGTGCAGTGGTGGTGGTGGCGGCTGGTGTTCAGTACTGGTGATAGTGACAAGAGATGTAACTGATAGTGCTGGTGGTGGTAGTGGTGACAGTGGTGTGGTAGTGTAAGAGATGGAGCTGTTGCCTGGTCAGGATGGTGGTAATTGTGGTAGAGGTAGGAGTCGTCGTGGTATTACTCTTGGCAGTATTGGTGGTGGTGGTGGTGGTAGTTGTGGTAGGAGTAACTGTGGTGGTGATCGTTATGGTAGCGCAGGTGGTGGTGGTGGTGGTGGTAGCGATGGTAGTGGTGATAGTTGCAGTGGTAGTAGTCTTTGTAGTAATTGTGGCGGTGTTAATTATGGTGTTTATGGTGATGGTTATGCGGGCAAGGGAAGATGGATGGTGGTGGAGGAGAGTCAGTTTTCCAATTAGCGGCGCTGATGTTCGAATCCTGAGGCGCCTTCATTCACCAAAATCGCACAAGTATTCCTCAACAGGGTAAGATTTGAATAACGCGGTTCGTCCCTTCAGTAACGCGGTTCCCCTTCTTTACTCTCCTCTCGCTACTGCCGGACGATTTTATTCAACCCGGGAGACACTGTGCCAGCTGGAGGGGTTTAGATGCACCCTTCGTCAACCCCTCCACAACAAGAGATTTCCTTGGGGCGAAGAAAACCGTCTGGATGCAACAGGAATAAACCAGGAAAAAGAAAGCGCCGTCGCAGAGGGAATTAATCGGTTCAGTACGGGTTTATTTCTTCGTGCTACTGCCAGACGATTTTATTCAACTTCAGGCAAATCTCTCGTGGTATAAATGACTGACAGAAACATGACTCAGAATACCAGGTGGCAGCAGGTGTGAAATACGACGTCGTTGGTGTGAAAGGGATGGACTTATCAGTATCACGGATTTCTGTCACCTGAAGATCTTGCGGGAATTAGCTTGAATAAAATACCAATATCTGTGTGTGTGTGTGTGTGTGTGTGTGTGTGTGTGTGTGTGTGTGTGTGTGTGTGTGTGTGTGTAAAGCAACGAAAAATTTATAACCTCCTGACCGGTGTAATTTCTCTCAGCTGCACACAATCGTCTGGTGTTGAACGTAGCAAAATGGGCAGAGAAGGATATTTAATACCTTCTTCCCTGTTATTTTGCTTAACACCTCTTCAATGGCGATTTATTCTGCTTAATTACCACACCTGATTATTTTCCCATTACTTATACCACTTCATTTTCAACACAAAAAACATGACCAAGAAAATATTAACCATAAAATATTAACCTGAAAAACGCTGAAACAGAGTGGTAAAAAAGAATCGCTAGGGCCTGCTACTGTCGATATAATTTACAGTGTATACTAGAGACTATTAACGTCTCATACGCTTGAATATACTAGTCACGAAGAAGTGTCTGGGCGCCTCCTAATGCCACGAGAATACGACCCTGGTTGTAATTAGCAGGGAAGGGTGAGGCGAGGAATGAGATGTGCTGCAAGGGGTGGAGAGAGAGAGAGAGAGAGAGAGAGAGAGAGTGTGTGTGTGTGTGTGTGTGTGTGTGTGTGTGTGTGTGTGTGTGTGTGAAGGATGAAGACGCATGGACCTTGACATTATGTTCGGCTTGGGTAAACACACACACACACACACACACACACACACACACACACACACACACACACACACACACACACACACACACACACACACACACACACACACACACACACACACACACACACACACACACACACACACACACACACACAGCATCATGTGATGAAAGACGACCCTCTGTGGGGGTGCATTATTAGCTGGCTTCGGAGATTTCGTAACGCCTTAATATCTATCTATCTATCCATCTATTGCCAGATTCCTTAATCTCGTAAGGGATGGCCACAAACAAATCGCCTCCATGTCGCCCTGTCCCCCGCCATTTCATTGCCCTGCTCCCAGCTCACACCCCCCTCTCTCATATACCTCTCCACTCCGTCCCTCCATCTCATCCTTGGCCTCCCTCCCTTAATATCACTTTCACCGTAATATCACTGATGCAAATTGTATCGATTTTAAATATAGATGAATAACATACAGGATTAAAAATGTATGTATAATTATCTCCAAAGAATTTTTTACAACAGTGAGGGAGGGAATTCTCTGTTTCCTGTATTTTTTCTCTAATTGGGCGTAAAACTGCTGTACAGTATGTGTGTCTTGCATGCCAAACTACAGCAAGAGAATATGGTGCTAGTCATGAAGAAGTGCCATGCAAAGGATGTAGAGCCGTAGATTTTGTTGTCTACTGGAGGAAGAGCGTTACGGGAGAGTATGGTGCTCGTCACGAAGAAGTGCTATGGAGAGGATATAGAGCCGTGGACTTTGTTGTTTTGCCACTGAGCTCCGGGAAATAGGCAGCGAAAGGACGAAAATCTCAACCAAAGTTAGAGAAATTAATTATAGGCGGGTAAGTAAGGTAGAATGGCTCGTATTTTTCAGTCTATTGCCGAAAAAAAAAAAATCCAGGAGACTCGTAATACAAGAGCAATTATTCTAAAAAAATATATATATAAAAAATAAAAAGATGTGCCGTGACTCTGATGAAAATGTCTGTCTGTACTGTAAGGGGTTGACGAACGTGTCCCCAATAGTTCCAGCAGTTTCCTAGCCACATTTCCTGGTTGTCTTTTGTCTCCGTGTTTTAATACCGGAGTTACGTTTGCTTGCCTCAATTCGTGTGGCAGGCTGGCAGGTAGGTAGGTACTGTAATGAGAGAGGGTAGGTAGGGGTGAGTGGTATGTAAACAGGTGACTAGGTTGGCGATGAGAGGGGGAGGTAAAGTAGGGTGGGGAGGATGGTAGGTATATAGAGAGTGTAAGTAGGTAAGTAGGTAAGCAGGTAGGTAGGCAGGGAGGAGAGGTTGGTGGGGCTTTGAAACTCCTGCCCTGACCTGAGCTTTACAAGTCACTTATAAAGTCTGGGGGGACACTTTGCCAACTTTGGTCCTTAATCCACCCCCAATACCTCCCCACGGAACTCACACACCCCTACACCCGAAATGGGAAGGTGAGGGCAGGTGTGAGGATGTGAGGGGGAGTGGAGTGTGAGGTGTGAGGGTGTCAGAGTATGAGGTGTGCGGTGTCAGGGTGTAACGTATGAGAATTTACCGCCTCGTGTGATGCCCTATGACCGAGCCCGTATTATGTTAAAAGTTTATCCGAGTTTTAAATTGCTAGGCAGATTACGAGACTCCTGCGTATTTCTGCATAATTTATAGACCTTATTACGCAAGAAAAAAATAGGTGAGTAATGTCAGGTCGGGGGTTAGTTATTAGAAGTCAGGTTGAAATTAAGCATGTGGGATATATTTTAGTCAGTGTTTATTAGCGTTGTTTATTCGTTTGTCTGTTTGTATTAATCAGTCAGTCTACTTATATGTATAAATCAGTTCAGCAATCAGACGGTAATGAACTGTACTCTTTTGGTTGGGTTTTATATAATTGTCTGGGTATTTATATCTTATTATTTCGTGTTCTTTTACTCACCTCATATATTGGTAGGATATAAGGTCACTGTGATGATGATGATGATGATAATGATAATTGATGAAGTTGATGATGATGATGATGATGTTGATCCGCCTGTATCGATCAATTTACTTAGTGCACTACAGCCCTTTAATGCCAGTTTATGCACTCCTTTTCCTGCATCTGTTAGTATATTTACCTGTCTTCCGGTCACTAATCACCTTTCTCTCTCTCTCTCTCCCACAGGTAAGACCAGAGTGATTAAGGTGACTGCGTATGGTATGTATTTTTGTGAGTCGTTGTGCTTGTGGTTGGCGGTGCTACTCGCGGTCATGACGGCGACTGCGTGTGCTATGTTTTATGATGACTTGCTGGTTTTCCATTATATCTGTCTGTTTATCTAAGATGTGGCGTAAGAAAGGGATGGGAAGGGGATTACACACACACACACACACACACACACACACACGAAATCTCCTCTGATAAACACTGCTTCCATTCAGGTAAGTCATTCACTTTCAGTCCATGCATGCTATTCAAACCCCCCTCCTCTCCAGTGCATCTCTCCCTCTCACTCTCCATTCACTGCTCACCCAATCGCTAATTAATTTCCATGCAATCTCCTGCCAATCTCCATTCCATTACCATTCAATCGCAAATCTGTCGGTCAATCACCAGACGACGGCGTTCTGCGCGACTTTTACGCTGGGCTCATCACCGCCGTATCACTGGCCTCGATACTTCCTCCTTTACACCTGAGCTTGACGGGTTTCTTGACGCCTCTACGATATCCACGAGAATATAACGAACTACCGAGATGAACCCCGTGATGGCGAAGTGGTAGGTAGGTAGGATTTCCGCATGTGTTCTTGCCCCATAGATCGACGTGGGATTTGCGAGACGCCTGTGTTGTGATGTCTTCGTGTGTTGTCTGTTTCGTGGTGTCTTCTTCTGTTGTCTGTTTGTGGTTTATTCATCTGTTGTCTGTTTCTTGGTGTCTTCTGTTGTCTGTTTCTGGGTTTGTTCATCTGTTGTCTCTCCCCTGTTTGCCTGTTAGCTCGTAGACAACAAGGCGACACATTATTTTTGAAATTAGACACGCACATATATTCTAATCCGCATTAATTTTTGAAACTGGACACGCATATGAGTGTAAAATATACCGATCGTCAGTCAGGAATTTGTCTCTCCTATCCCCACCCCCCCTTCTTCCCCTCAAGGGCGTCATCCACCTCATATCATCCTTATAATAACGATTCACTAAAAAAATATGGAAGCAAAAATTGTATTATTCAAAATTACATTCCATTTTGCAGTCAGTAGTTGCCTAATATTAATTCGAGTACCGTTATATTGTTGATTTATAGGATTTACTGTAAACTGAAGTACCGATATTATACGTACTGTGAGCATACAACACTTTCAGCCCGACTTGCACCCTCTTCAGTGTGGTTATGGTCTTATTGCAGGGATTAGCATGCAGTTCGTACTTCGCCAGCGTGAGGAAGGGTCACGATTCTCTCTCTCTCTCTCTCTCTCTCTCTCTCTCTCTCTCTCTCTCTCTCATTAAGGTGGGAGAAGCGCAATCACATTTATCTCCCTATCATCAGTGACAAACTTGTAAAATCGAGGAAAGTGTTGCGGCTGTTTAGAGGCTGGCATTTATTATTATTATTATTATTATTCTTAATGGCTCTCCTCCTCCTCCTCCTCCTCCTCCTCCTCCACTGAGCTTCTCATTCTTTTCTCTCCATTTTCTTACCCATATTCTCCTCCTTTCCCTCCCTCTCCTCTTATCCCACTTCCCATTCAACCTCCTGCCCTCTTCCTCCTCCTCCTCCTCCTCCTCTTATCCTTCCCCCTATTCAGCCTCTCCCTACTTCCTCCTTTTTCTTCTTTTTTCCTCCTCCCCCCTCCACCCCTCCTCCTTCCACAATAAGGGGCCTAATGACTTATAGACAAAAATCCACCTTTAAGAGAGAGAGAGAGAGAGAGAGAGAGAGAGAGAGAGAGAGTCAACTCCGTCCGTTACATTGTCTGTCTGTTTGTCTGTCTGTCTGTCTCTCTGTCTGTCTGTCTGTCTGTCTCTCTGTCTCTCTCTCTCTCTCTCTCTCTCTCTCTCTCTCTCTCTCTCTCTCTCTCACACACACACACACACACACACACACACACACACACACACACACACACACACACACACACACACACACACACACACACACACTAAATTTACTGCCTCCTGTTGCCTGTTTACTCTTTCTCTGTGTGTGTGTACTTTCCTGTTTACACACAACGGTAGCTGACGTATGTCGTGTGGCAGAGTAAATAAAACAAGGAGGCTTATAGTTTTTGGTCAGTGCCTGTCACCACCACCACCACCACAACCACCACAGTCACCACAAACACCATATCCCCCATCACTCACCACCACTACCACAAACACCATATTCCCCATCACTCACCACCACCACAAGCACCACTGACACCATATCCTCCATCACTCACCACCATCACCACCACCACAGTCACCACTAACACCATATCCCCCATCATCTACCACCATCATTAACACCATATCCTCTCTCTGTTTTATCACTCCCACTATCATCCGTATCACTGTGAAAAGTAACATTTATCATCAGTACCATTTTCATCACTACCATTCATAACTAACATCATCATCACTATCTCCACGAACACCATTACTATCATCACCATTCTCACTAGTCATTTCAGTACCGACATCAGTAACACGCAGGGGGAATACTGTGGCATAACGTGTAGATTAGATCGCCAAGGAAAAGGTGTTATGCAATCTCTAGTACTTGGAATTCAACTCTCCTTACTTGGAATTCAACTCTCCTGCTTGGAATTCAACTCTCCTGCTTGGAATTCAACTCTCCTACTTGGAATATAACCCTCGCTGCTTCCAATCACGGTTCACATTAATATACATGTCAACCCAGATGGCAGTTTGCTTATTATCAGAAATTTTTCGACGCGTGGGTAAATAGAACATCAGGAGCACACGACGAGATGGCCTGTGTTAGAACGAGATAGCCTGTGTTGAAACGAGATAGCCTGTGTTAGAACGAGATAGTCTGTGTTGAAACGAGATAGCCTGTGTTAAAACGAGATAGTCTGTGTTGAAACGAGATAGCCTGTGTTGAAACGAGATAGCCTGTGTTAAAACGAGATGGCCTGTGTTAAAACGAGATAGCCTGTGTTGAAACGAGATAGCCTGTGTTAAAACGAGATAGCCTGTGTTAAAACGAGATAGTCTGTGTTAAAACGAGATAGTCTGTGTTGAAACGAGATAGCCTGTGTTGAAACGAGATAGCCTGTGTTAAAACGAAATAGCCTGTGTTAAAACGAGATAGCCTGTGTTAAAACGAGATAGTCTGTGTTAAAACGAGATAGTCTGTGTTAAAACGAGATAGTCTGTGTTAAAACGAGATAGCCTGTGTTAAAACGAGATAGCCTGTGTTAAAACGAGATAGCCTGTGTTAAAACGAGATAGTCTGTGTTAAAACGAGATAGCCTGTGTTAAAACGAGATAGCCTGTGTTAATACGAGATAGTCTGTGTTAAAACGAGATAGCCTGTTAAAACGAGATAGGTTTTGCTGAAACGAGATAGCCTGTGTTGAAACGAGATAGCCTGTGTTGAAACGAGATAGCCTGTGTTGAAACGAGATAGCCTGTGTTGAAACGAGATAGCCTGTGTTGAAACGAGATAGCCTGTGTTGAAACGAGATGGCCTATGTTGAAACGAAATGGCCTGTGTTGAAACGAGATAGCCTGTGTTGAAACGAGATGGCCTGTGTTAAAACGAGATGGCCTGTGTTAAAACGAGATGGCCTGTGTTAAAACGAGATAGCCTGTGTTGAAACGAGATAGCCTGTGTTAAAACGAAATAGCCTGTGTTAAAACGAGATAGCCTGTGTTAAAACGAGATAGTCTGTGTTAAAACGAGATAGTCTGTGTTAAAACGAGATAGTCTGTGTTAAAACGAGATAGCCTGTGTTAAAACGAGATAGCCTGTGTTAAAACGAGATAGCCTGTGTTAAAACGAGATAGTCTGTGTTAAAACGAGATAGCCTGTGTTAAAACGAGATAGCCTGTGTTAATACGAGATAGTCTGTGTTAAAACGAGATAGCCTGTTAAAACGAGATAGGTTTTGCTGAAACGAGATAGCCTGTGTTGAAACGAGATAGTCTGTGTTAAAACGAGATAGTCTGTGTTAAAACGAGATAGTCTGTGTTAAAACGAGATAGCCTGTGTTAAAACGAGATAGCCTGTGTTAAAACGAGATAGCCTGTGTTAAAACGAGATAGTCTGTGTTAAAACGAGATAGCCTGTGTTAAAACGAGATAGCCTGTGTTAATACGAGATAGTCTGTGTTAAAACGAGATAGCCTGTTAAAACGAGATAGGTTTTGCTGAAACGAGATAGCCTGTGTTGAAACGAGATAGCCTGTGTTGAAACGAGATAGCCTGTGTTGAAACGAGATAGCCTGTGTTGAAACGAGATAGCCTGTGTTGAAACGAGATAGCCTGTGTTGAAACGAGATGGCCTATGTTGAAACGAAATGGCCTGTGTTGAAACGAGATAGCCTGTGTTGAAACGAGATGGCCTGTGTTAAAACGAGATGGCCTGTGTTAAAACGAGATGGCCTGTGTTAAAACGAGATAGCCTGTGTTAAAACGAGATGGCCTGTGTTAAAACGAGATGGCCTGTG
>NC_136959.1:65144508-65174508 GCF_032717465.1 Coenobita brevimanus | reverse complement strand
CACACACACACACACACACACACACACACACACACACACACACACGCCTGGCAACAAAGGTAAACGTAAAGGTTGGGGATAGAGGCCATGAGGTGCGCAGCTGCAGTGCTCATCTCCGCAGCTTAAGCCTTTGAGCCTGTGGTGGGTTGATTGCAGAATGTCCAGGAATACATGGCTAGTGCGTCGTCCAGGTTACTTCAGTTACCTCCTTTGTGTGTTACCTTAATTACTTACATTACCTTCCAGTCCACAAAGGGTGAATGGACACATGATTTGAATGGCGACAGCAGCGTACACCAGGGCTTGATCTCTGGCAGCAGTGCGAGTAGGCTGGCTGCATCGTAACTAACAATGATAACCACTCGGCCGCCGCGGCAATGCAAACATAAAGCTTAATAACGATCGCACCCGGATAATGAAGGGAGATAACTGTAAACTTTTTTTTTATTGCGAGGCCTTTACTCAAATAAATAAAATCGCCAAGACTTAGCGTGATTAAATAGCCGAGGCAGAGTGTTGAGAGGGGTAATAAAGTACGTAAGTTTTGCCTCCTTTATCGGTATAACTAATGGGAATGCCGACCTTAATGCCTTCCCACCTGTTGTTGTTGCTGTTGGCCTTGTTCATGATAGTACTTGCATATAGACAAGCTCATTAAAGAGTAGAGGGGAGGAGGAGGAGGAGGAGGAAGGGGGGAGTGGATTAGTGAGATTATGTGGTGTGTGTGTGTGTGTGTGTGTGTGTGTGTGTGTGTGTAAGAGAGAGAAAAAGTGTCCATGTACACACACACACACACACACAGTCTCTCTCTCTCTCTCTCTCTCTCTCTCTCTCTCTCTCTCTCTCTCCCAGCACCTCCCAGCACCCCAGCTTCCTTCCCCTCCTTCGCCCTCTTTCCCACATAGACATCACTTCCCTTCCCTCCACATGTACATCCCAACCTCCTCTCTCACTCCCCCCTCCCCCTCCCTCACACACACCCCCATTCACCCCTCCCCTCCCCCCATTCATCCCTCCCCATTCCCCCAGGCCCTCCCCCACAAACACCACCCCCAACCCCCACCCCCACTACTGTCTTCCTCATATAATCATTGTCTGTGTTTACCTAGCAACAGCATGACACGTTCAATTATTAGTCTCTCTCTCTCTCTCTCTCTCTCTCTCTCACACACACACACACACACACACACACACACACATTTGTCATCTCTGTGTACGCACCAGATCTACAGCTTTTAGTTAATAGCTTTTTCCTGTCACTAATTCATCCTCTCCCACTCACTCTTACTTTTCCTTATTGCCTTCTCCATCCCTCCCCCCCCTCTCTCTCTTTCTGTGTGTGTGTGTGTGTGTGTGTGTGTGTGTGTGTGTGTGTGTGTGTCTCTCTCTCTCTCTCCTTTTTTTTGCTCATCAACTCATTGGATCCTCTCGTCATTACCAACATAATTTTTGTGGAACGTCCAAAACATGCTGATGTGTGTGTGTGTGTGTGTGTGTGTGTGTGTGTGTGTGTGTGTGTGCGTGTGTGACAGAGAGAGAGAGAGAAAGAGAGAGAGAGAGAATAAAGGAAATGGACCTCAGATCTCTAAAAGCTTTGTTTATGGCTTTGTTGAGAGTGATGTTGAAGTGTTGCCTAAGACCTCGCTTTATTCTCTCTCTCTCTCTCTCTCTCTCTCTCTCTCTCTCTCTCTCTCTCTCTCTCGTTTTTGTCCTATTCTTCCGTGAAAGCAGATGGCACTGTAATGGCATTGTGCTGGCAGGAAGATGGCACTGTAATGGCAGTGTGCTGGCAGGAAGATGGCACTGTAATGGCATTTTGCTGGACGGAAGATGGCACTGTAATGACATTGTGCTGGCAGGAAGATGGCACTGTAATGGCATTGTGCTGGCAGGAAGATGGCACTGTAATGGCATTGTGCTGGCAGGAAGATGGCACTGTAATGGCATTGTGCTGGACGGAAGATGGCACTGTAATGGCATTGTGCTGGCAGGAAGATGGCACTGTAATGGCATTGTGCTGGCAGAAAGATTGCACTTAATGGCTGGAAGATGGCACTGTGATGGCATTGTGCAGGCTGGATGATGGCAATATGCTGGTAGGATGATGGCACTGTAATGGCATTGTGCTGGCAGAAAGATGGCAGGAAGATGGCACAGTGATGGCATTGTGCTGGCAGAAAGATGACACTGTGATGGCAGGAAGATAGCACTGTGCTGGCAGAAAGGTGGCACTGTGCTGGCAGAAAGATGGCACTGTGCAGGCAGAAAGATGGCACTGTGCTGGCAGAAAGGTGGCACTGTGCTGGCAGGAAGATGACACTGTGATGGCAGGAAGATGGCACTGTGCTGGCAGGAAGATGACACTGTGATGGCAGGAAGATGGCACTGTGGTGGCAGGAAGATGGCACACCCTTCAACAGTGCCACCTTCCCCGACGGACTTTCTCCCCTCCTGTCAGCTAGTGCGATGCTGCTGTCTGTTGAGAGAGAGAGAGAGAGAGAGAGAGAGAGAGCAGGAAGCAAGTTGAGACAGTGAGTGATAGGGCGATATGTAATGCAACTGAGGGAGGAAGTTTGGATGCTGAGTTACATAATTACATATATGGACCACACGGATTTTAGAGGCCCTTCCTGTTGGTTTACCGTTAATTTTATTGGGAAGGATTACCCTCTGATTACGGAAGTGTAAACAGAGATAAGCAGACGGAGAGAGAGAGAGAGAGAGAGAGAGAGAGAGAGAGAGAAATGACCAGGTTCAGTGAAGCTAATTAAGAATCCAGGTATTGACTGGCCGTAATGAAACAGGTGACAATGAGCCCGAGGTATGAATGGAACTCGGAAGGAGGGGTGATGTGAAGGTGAGAAGAAAGGGAGGGAAGGGAGATGAGGTCATGGGGTACGGAGGAGAGAGAATTTGATAGGTGGGTGGTAGATAAACTGATAGATAGGCAGATAGACTGATAGAGATAGGGGGAAAGATAGATGGGTGGATAGGTAGACAGAAACAGGCAGACAGACATAAACAGAGAGAGAGAGAGAGAGTGAGAGAGAGAGAACTGAATCAGGAAATTTTGGACAATTTTTGTCGGGGGCGTTGACCTAATTTTTCAGAGTGGAGGTCGTTGAGTAAAGTTTATATAGAAGGAAGGTTATATATACTCTCTCTCTCTCTCTCTCTCTCTCTCTCTCTCTCTCTCTAACATAATCTTAAGAGTATAGATCTAGTATACCACCTCTGCCTTGTAATTACTTTCATTTGGAAATTTTCGCTTGCATTCCAATACATTTTTTTATTGTTTTCTCACTCAGTAACATTGTTTTTATTTTTTCGACTAGTTTGGGAAGATAGTCTCAAGTACAATTATAAATGTAAGTGTTTTTGAGTCCTTTTATCATCATCATCATCATCATCATCATCATCGGTTTGCTGAATATGATATGAATTATTCTGATATCGTATGTACTTTCACTCACCAGTATGAATAATTAACAAAGTTCTTAACATACCCTTCTAAATTAAAGCTTGTTTCTATAATCGTACATCGTCAGTATGCCAATGGTCGTTCACATCATCATCATCACTATCATCATCTACATTCTTTCCTCTTCATGATAGTTATTTGCTGGCCTCGCTCATTCACATCGCCATCATCATCATCATCATCATCATCATCATCATCATTATCATTCTAACTCTCGGTCCCCCAGAAGAATTGGAATACGCTGTAGGGTGAAGAAATTTCTGTGTTCGCCTATCCACATTTCTTGCTAAACTAATGCTTTTCTCCATTCACTCACTAATATATGCATCTGCTTTATATTCCCTGGCTAAAATAAGGCACTTCTCTCCGTATTTATTCTTCATTTTATTTTTCTGCATTCCATTCGTAAGCTGAAGGGTACATTTTCTTTATTTGATTTCACGCATGGGGTTTGTTTTTGTTTGTTATTGTTTTTGCTGTTGCTGTTGTTTTTTCAGAGCTGGTAAAGTTATTTCAGCCTGAGGTAATGAAGTATATTGTATGTGTGGTGGTGGTGTGCGTTGTTTGGGTCTGGTGTTGTGTTATGGCTTGGTCACTGTGTAATGGTGTGTGGTGTGGAGTGGTATTGCATGTCAGTAAATATATGCTTCATTACCTGCTTCCACGTATAGTATTTGTTGTTTTAGTGGTTGGTTTAGTGGATAATTAAGGCGCTCCAAGCGGATTGAGCCTGTGTAGGTTTATATCCAAGGGTTGGTTGGGGTTTATTGCTGATGTAATGCCACTTCAGGGATGAGTTAGGCTGGTCACTCTCATCTTATATATCATGGCGAAGATGCCTAAGCCCGGGCTTCGCTGCTCACGGGGCAACATAGGATTAGATGATGGATGGATGGATTTTTTGGTGGTAATGTTAGTGTTATATTGTCTTATGACTGATGTCATTATAGCAATAAGTATACATATCTGTATGTAGCCAGACGCTATAATCCCGTCAGGAGTGGCCGTTTGACTTCGAGTTATTTGTTTTACGGGGAGAGGCACTAACCCTCCGTCAACCCACTTGTTGACACGTGTAAATGAGCGTCTGCATGTTTTGGAGTAGAATGTTACTGAAACATGTACTAGATAGATGCAGAAGCTTCAGGGCCCTAATATGGAGCGTTTATATAGTCTAAAGTATTTTGGAGTGTGCGTGTAGCACCTCATTTCCGAAAAAAGTCAGTGAGTGACAGGTGGACAGGGCCGCACGTTGAGATGCTTTCACATATAAAAATGCTTCCTGTATATCAGTTTTTGCGTTAGCACTTTGTTTTTCTTCTTTTTATTTTCATTTTTTCAGGTCAGATGATGTTATTTCAGCACGAGGTAATGAAGTATACAGGATTGTGTTACGGTTTGGTGGCTTTGTTAAAATAAATAAATAAATAAATAAGGTCATCTCTTCCTGCTTTTACCTGTGTAGTTTGCTTTTGGAGGTATTTTTCTTTAGGTCAGACGGTGTTGCATCAGAAGTATATAATGAAGCGTGTTGTCGTGTGGTAAAGTGCTGCAGGGTGTGGTGTAGTGTGGTGTGGAGCAATTTGGTGAAGTGTGGAGTTCTGTGGTGTGGTGTGATGTGGTGTGGTATGGTGTGGTGCGGTGAGAAGTGGTACGGTCCGGTGTGGCGTGGTGTGATGTGATGTGGTGAGAAGTGGTACGGTGTAGTGTGGTGTGGTTCGATGTGGTGTGGTGTCGTGTCATGTAGTGTGGTGTGGTGTGTGATGCAGTGTCGTGTTACGTGTGGTGTGGTGTGGTGGTCGTGGTGTCTCCCAGCGCGTCGCCAAAAATATCTTTCATCGCTGCTTGTTTTTCCTGATATTAGTATTTGGGTCAGAGGGCGTTATTTTTATCGTTTGGTAATGAAGTCTGTTTTGCGAGTTGTCATGTGGTAGGTCATGTTACTGTAGATGATTTTTAATAGCCCCGTTTTTCACTTGCATTTATTTTTATTACCGATAATTATAGCCTAGATGGTGTATCGTGTTTGTGGTATGATGTGTATGGTATGGTGTGGTATGATATGGTGTGGCACGGTATGGTATGGTTTGGTGTGGTTTATCACTAGGAATATTTCATCTCCATCTCTGTTCACTTACGCAGGTTTGGTTGTTATTCAGAACAAATGATGCTGTTTCAGGAGTTAATGAAGTATGCTGTGTGTATGGTGTGGTGTGGCGTGGTGTGGTGTGGTGTGGTGTTGTGTGGTGGGTCTGCCTGTCTCGCTCGTGTGGCTGGAGACGTGACCTTCTCTGTCAATGGTCAGGTGTTGCTTCCTCCTTTGGCCTCACTTCCCTCCCCCTCACCTCGCATGACCTTATTGTGACCTCATCTTTTCCCACGTGTGTGTGCCCTATTTTGGTGTGACCTGTTTTGTGCTCTGACCTGTTTTGTGCCCGGGTTTCTCATGCACGTGACCTCTTTTGCTCGTGACCCTTCTAAATTAGTGGTTTTACTGGAGGACAAGACACTTTATTCATTGCTGCAGAGTATTTCCTTCCCCTCTTGTGATAAATGGTGTACATGTGGCGGTGGTGAAATAAGTTAATGAATGAAAGCTGTACCAGACGATTTTTAGCAATTACCAGACGATTTTTAGTTATTGCCGGAAGATTTTTAGCTATTACCAGACGATTTTTAGCTGTCAGCACGATTCTTAGCTATTGACAGACGATTTTTTGCCATTAATAGGCGATTTAAGCCATTACTAGTCGATTTGTAACTTTTAACATGATTTTTTTGCCAATACCAGACGATTTTAGCAATTACCAGACTATTTTTTTGCTATTAACAGATTTTAGCCTTAACCAGACGATTTTTCAAGCCATTAACAGACGATACACACGTCCGTCTGCACGCTGTCCCGGTGTGTATTCATGCCAACACTACCTTACTCTAACACTACCACCATCCCCCCCCCTGTGTGTGTGTGTGTGTGTGTGTGTGTGTGTGTACGTTGACAATTAGTGTGCTGAATTAGCAACAACCAACACTCTCAGGCACCTCTGACTCACATCCCGGCGGAATATGTTTGCCGGGGAGTTGTTCCGACCATGAGGGGCTTAATTTTGACGGTAGACTCAGGCTGCTATGACTCACTCAGCTGAATATAATCGTCTGGCATTTGCAAAGGTTGAATACTCGAGGAGTCCATACAGGCGAGGTAAGTGAATTTTAATGTGAAATTAATAACACTGCTGAGTATTGCAAGAGTATGGGGAATAAATACGTTGAATATTGCAATAGAATGGTATACATGTATATTATTGCATGTGCACAATTTCGTTCCAAAATAGCCGTCCATGTGTATATTTTTGTGTATGAAATTTAGAATACGATCCAGTGACTATTGCAACCGTAGGGGAAATAAATGTGTAATTGCATGAACGGGCCGTCACACACAACACCAGTCTGTGTGGATTCTGTGGATGGCTTTGGGTTCCAATTCCTTGTTAAAATGTCAGTTTCTGTTTTCCCATAAAAGAAATTTGAATAAACTGTCGATTTGTGTTTATGTATCTACATTTGGTCGTATGTATCTTGTTTAATTACCGTATCTGTGTATTTACTAATGAATAAATACCGTAAATAATTATGTATGTATATATAAATATACATTACATATACACTAGAAAAATATATATATATATATATATATATATATATATATATATATATATATATATATATATATATATATATATATATATACACTTCGAGAGAAATGAAGTCAGTGAATTTACAATGAGACTGGATGAGGAGGAAATGGAAAATATGAGTGCATTTAAGTACTTGGGTAGTGTGATGAGTAAGGATGGAAGTTTAGAGGGTGAAGTGCTTGAAAGGGTACAACAAGGACGAAAAGTTGCTGGTTCCTTGAAAGCAGTGATAAGAAGCAAGGAAGTGAGCATGGAAGTGTAAAAGCTACTACATGACAGTATTGTGATACCAACTCTAACGTATGGAAGTGAAGCTTGGACCTTGTTGGAGGGACACAAGTCAAGAATGAGAGCACTGGAAATAAGTTATCTGAGAGGAGCATGTGGAGTTACACGGAGAGACAGACTGACAAATGAGGAAGTGAAGGTGCGTTGTGGTGTGGATGTGGATGTGATAGAAAGCGTTGAGAAATACTTTAAGGTGGTTTGGCCATGTGGAGAGGATGGAGAGTGAGAGACTGACGAGGAGAGTGTATGTGAGTGAGGTGAAGGGGGGAGAAGGAGAGGGAGGCCAAGGATGAGATGGAGGAATGAAGTGGAAAGGTATGTGAGAGAGGGGGATGTGAGCTGGGAGCAGGGCAATGAAATGGCAGGGGACAGGGTGACATGGAGACAATTTGTTTGTGGCCACTCCTTACGGGATTAAGGCGTCTGGCAATAGATAGATAGATATTTACACTGTGTGTGTGTGTGTGTGTGTGTGTGTAATTCACCGGGTCGGTCAGGATCACTTGATGGTCGTGATCGTCAGCATTTTACCCTCCCGGAAGGGAGCTGAGAGCTCATATAGTCCGATCTAAGGGCAAGGCTGTGACCTTCACACACCCGTCCCCTTGCTCAAAGGGGACAGTAACCACCCACTTCGTCAGTGAAACTTTTCGCAACCTGAGCGAGGCGCGAACTCCCGTCTACCAGATGGCAAGCGAGAACGTTACCACTGCGCCAGCGAGCTGTGTGTGTGTGTGTGTGTGTGTGTGTGTGTGTGTGTGTGTGTGTGTGTGTGTGTGTGTGTGTGTGAGAGAGAGAGAGAGAGAGAGAGAGAGAGAGAGATACACTGAAATGTTCGTGTAAACAGTTTCAAACTCTCATCAAAGCCTTACGAGAGTTTTCCAACCCAAGCATCAATTACCATTACACGAAGCCATTAGACTGCCAATCATTCCTTCAGCAAAACAGTATCTTTTACCGAGAACAAGAATGATTGATGGAAATTATAGGCTAAATGCACCGAACGTTACATTTTCTGGCTATAAATATTTTTCCCACGGCAGAATTCCATATATTACACTCAACACCCATACCTACTCACACCCAAACCAACATCCGTGCCACAACAGACTCCCATTCACACCACGCAGACAACCACACCCATAGTTGCATATTATAGCCACACCTACACCCAAACCCATCCTCATGATTGCCCCCCCCCCACACACACACAAACCAAAACACACACACACACACACAACACCCCAGCCACACCCTCATCCACACTATACCTCAGCCAAGCCCACACCCACACACACACCTTGTTTCCCTTCCTCACCCCCACCCCTACCCTTACCTCACCCATCTCTCCCTCTCGGCACGTCCTGTCACTTCCTAACTTTGGATGGAGGGACATTTTTCTCTAGCTTCCTCCTCCTTCTCCTCCTCCTCCTCCTCCTCCTCCTCCTCCTCCTCCTCCTCACAAGCGTCTCGTAAGCAAAATAGAAGCCCATGGAACAAAATGGTAGCAAGACTGGCTTTCAGACAGAAAACAGCGAGTTGTGATATACGGAATGGAATCCAAATGGCGTAACGTGATTAGTGGCGTTCCCCAGGGCTCAGTACTTGGACCGATGAGGGTCTAAATTGTAAAATATCCAAATTTGCAGGCGATACTAAAATAACTAATAATGTATCTTCAGCGTTGCAGTGGCAGCAGTTACAAAATGACAATAATTAGTCAAACTGGGCAGAAAAATGGCAAATTAAATTCAACATGGACAATGCAAAGTACTTCATATTGGAAACAACAACGTCCACGCGAATTACAAAGTGAACAATACCCAGTTATCAAGTACAGACAGTGAAAAGGATCTTGGTGTGATAATATCAAATGACCTAAAACCGATTAAGCAGTGCACCGAGGCGGTTAAAACTGCACACAAATTGGTGAGTTTTATTGGAAGAACTTTCGAGTTTAAATCGGAAAAAGTCATACTTGCTTTGTACACCTCGCTAGTGCGTCCCCATCTCGAGTGTTGTGTTCAGTTCTGGTCCCCATACTACAGAAAGGACAGAAAAATTAGAGAAACTACAGCGAAGACTCACATAAATGATACTACGACTGAGAAACAAACTATTTGAGGCACGCCTTGAAGAACTTAATTACATAGCCTTTCGAAACACAGGTTAAGAGGTGACCTTACTGAAGTTTTCAAAATCATGAAGGATTATGACAATGTAGACATGGATAAATATTTTGAAATAGACCGGTCAAGTCAAACTAGGAATAATGTCTTAAACTTTTGGGGAAAGCGTTTCCAGTCCCTTGAGGCAAAGTACTTCTTCAGCAGAGCTGTAAATATTTGGAACAGATTACCCTCAGATACCGTGAACAGTATCTCAGGTAAAACAGTTAAAAATAAATTAGATAAGTACTTGCACGAGAATCCTCAGCTGACTCTGTTTCTGTCCGAATAACCTACTTTACCAGCTACGTGTAAGTTCATTCTCCTCCTGTCTACAAGACACTCCGTAAACTTAACGTCCCGTACATAGTATTGCATAATGTCGTTTTATATTTATCAATTTATTAAATGCAAATAAAGTAATATAAGCACCGACTAGGATCTGCACAGGTAGCCCTAAGTTAACGGTTACTACTCTCACGGTACTTTCAACCTGTGATGAGCTGTGTATCACTGAGGGTCCTTGTCAGTTAAGTGACCACCATCGGATTTTTTTTTTCCTTAAATACCAGGGGTCACTGCTTCAGGGGGTAACTTATGTACTTCTCCCGCATGGGAAAGTTCCTTGTTTCAATGAAGTGAACGGAGCTGGGACTTGAATGACTGCTGCCTACCTTAAAAGCGCCAGGCAAGGTTGCCGCACCGTCCTTGTACATCCACACTGTGTACTGTGTAATTTCCATGTTATGTGTACAGACGCCCTGTTAACTCACTGTACTCGTACATAGTATCATGCCTGAGTTATTCATTTGATTATTCACTTTATTACATTCTCTTTCAGGTTATTGAAACTGTTAGCTTATAGATAAAGTATTATAGAATGCAACTTTTCCTTTTCAGTCATTCCTATGAAATTTCCATGTCAGTTTTTCCATGCTGCATGATGGTCCATCTCACTTTTTCTTGCCAGTTTTAACTGGAGGGTTTTGAGGCGAGGGGAGCCTTCTTGCTTTACTATCATTAACCTTCAGCATGTAGAATTAGATCTCGTACGGTAGTCATAATCTGCTCAGTAACATGCAGCCTCGAAAGGACCATAATGTCTGCTGATGTTCAGTTTCCATTGAATTCCATTGTATATTCTCCCCTTGTTTCATATCTTTTCTTCGTTGGTGGTGGTGTAGCCTAGGTGTTGCTGTTACTGCCCTTGTTGATTACCTCATTTTTTTTCTTTTCTTCCCCCCGCCATCTTCTTGTTCCTCCTCTTTTCTCATTTCCCACCATCTTTTCCATTCCCTTTGCAGTCTTCTCTTTTTCCTTTTTATTTCTTCCCTTTCTCTTCTCCTCTCTTTCCTTCTCTATATCTTCCTGTCTGGTCCTTCTCCTCCTCATCTTTATCCATATATTTCTGCTCATTTTCATCTTCTCTTTCTCATCCCCTTCCTCTTCTCTTCCCCTTCCTCTTCCCTTCCCCCCCTCTTCTCTTCCCCCCCTCTTCTCTTCCTCTTCCTGTTCTTCTTCCTCCTCATCCTGCTTTCCTCCCAACGCACACACGAGATTTTTGTTAACAGACTAACTGCATGCATATACAGTATCCCTCCCTCTTCCTCTTCCCTCTTCTCCTCTCCCTCCTCTGCTTCTTCTCTTCCTTCTCCTCCTCCTCCTTCTGCTCCTTCTCTTCCTTCTCCTCCTTCTTCAACTCCTTCTCTTTCTTCTCTTGCTCCATTTCCTCCTCCTCTTCTGTCCTCCCATACACTCATCATGTTTTTTTGCTGTCCAACTACATTCATGCAGTGTCCCATCCTCCTCCTCTTACCCCCGCCCCTTCCCTCTCTCCTTTTCTTCCTGTTCCCTCTCTTCTTTCTCTTCATTATCTCTTTTTCCTCTTCTTTCATACTTCCTCTCATTCTCCCCCTTTTCTTTCTCATTATTCCCTTTCATCTGCTCATTCTTCTGCTTTTCCCTCCTCCTCCTCCTCCTCCTCCTCCTCCTTCTTTTCCTTTTTTCCTCCTTTTTTCCTCCTCTTTCTTTTCCCTCCTCATCTTCCCTTTCTTCTTTTTTTTCTTCCTGTTTTCTCTTTTGCCTCTTCCTCCTACTGTGTTCTCTTCCCTTGACTTTTTATCTTCTGATTAAATCCTGATTGTTTTTTTTTTTTATTTCCCTTTAACTTGGTATTTTATTTTCTTTGCTGTTCCTCTCTCTCTCTCTCTCTCTCTCTCTCTCTCTCTCTCTCTCTCTCTCTCTCTCTCTCACCGCCTTACCCACAACACTATGCATTCTGTCACCTCCCAAAAAGGCCTGGATTCATGACAGTGCATAGCCGTGGCTTAAGAGAGAGAGAGAGAGAGAGAGAGAGAGAGAAAGAATGTAAGTATATATATATACATTTCTCTAACCCCTTCAGTCCGAGTATGTCATTTTCCGTTCATTTCTTCAGCAACCAGGCGATTATGTTCCGGAAAATAGCTATCCCTCCCTGTTGAATATCCTAGCAAGAGATTAACACTAGATTATGTGTGCCAGTCACGAAGAAGTGCTATGGAATGGATGTAGAGTCGTAGCATTGTTTTATTCTGCCACTGGGATACGGGAAATGAGTGGCAAAAGGACGAATATCTCTTGACAAGTTAAAGTGAGTGAAGTATAGTAGTGAGGAGCTTACTGAAGAGTATCGAAGGCCATTCTGTTAAAAGTCTTTGCTGAGGTGTATATGATAGCGTATTGTGTGTGTGTGTGTGTGTGTGTGTGTGTGTGTGTGTGTGTGTGTGTGTGTGTGTGTGTGTGTGTGTGTGTGTGTGTGTGTGTGTGTGTGTGTGTGTAGGCTGTATAACTACTACTACTACTACTACTACCACCACCACTACTACTACTGCTACTACTACTACTAACTACTACTACTAATAATAATAATAATAATAATAACAATAATAATAATAATACAACTGTTCTTCTTTTCTTCTTTTTCTTCTTTCACCGAGAAATATAAGAGCATTGTATATATAAGTGCAATTACGTACACCCTCCCATAAAATTATCGACCCCTTGAGGTACGATGGCTGTGGAAATGACCAACTTCCACAAACACACATGAGTCTGTAAATGTGGTGCTTCAAAACATATTCCTCGCTGTATGTGATTTTTTGAGGGGCAATTTTGAGTTTTAATAATTACCGGAGATAATATTTTGCGCTTATAACTAGAGAATGCCCCGTATATCACAATGCATCACTTATGTTTCAGAATGATGCGTGTTGTAAGGGTGTCGATGTATTTTTGCGAGGGTGTACATGCTTATCAGGCTTCCCAGTAGAGGAATGTGCAAGGATAGGGTGAGGAGAATTATTGCGATAGTTATTGGCACTCTCTCTCTCTCTCTCTCTCTCTCTCTCTCTCTCTCTCTCTCTCTCTCTCTCTCTCTCTCTCTCTCTCAGTTCATTCAGAAGGGGAAAAAACACATCGACACATTAGTATTGAAAAGGAGGGTAGGAAATGGTTGACGAGATGTTTTTAAGTAGAGTCTGGGTGGAGAGAGAGAGAGAAAGAGAGAGAGAGAGAGAGAGAGAGAGAGAGAGAGAGAGTATGGATTGCAAGTCACTGTGTTAAATGAACTGGCAGCTTTCCACTTTTCTTCCTTTAATAAATTTCCTGTGTCCTAGTATCTTACCATCTAACCTTACCACCTCCCTAACCCTGCCACATTTAGGTGGATTTTTACGGAGGGTTAGTAGGCCAGGATAGGAGGGTTAGTGTGAAGTTAGAGATGTTAGAAAGGGTGTATTAGCATATAGTCTGTTTATCCTAACTTAGTTTCGTCTTTTCGCAGCGTATTTTCCTGTAGCTCGGTGGCAGTATAAGACACTAAACAGACCCATTTTATTTGCACTTCCTCATGACTAGCACTCCTTAGAGATATGGACTTTCTCGTTAATCCCTTGTTATAGCTTATCGCTGAAGTTGGAGAGATATATTGTTTTAGGCCAAGTTAAAGGGAGCAGATTATATTAAGTGCAGGTTAGGTCAGACGCCTGGCTTCTGAAAAACTCGCTCATATCTCTCTCTCTCTCTCTCTCTCTCTCTCTCTCTCTCTCCCTCTCCAGTTTCAGTTATTCTCCTAGCCAATCTCCAGTTGGATTTGTAGCTTCTTGGTCAATCTCCTAGTTAGTCTCTTGGCCAATCTCCACCAAGTGTTCCAACCACTCCGTCTCCAAGCCAGCCACTCTCCTAGCCAGTCCCTCAGTCAGATCTCCCAGTCAGTCTCCCAGCCAGTAAGTGTCCAAGCCAGCCACTCTCCTTGTTAGTCTCCCAGCAGTACCTTTCCCTGTCTCCCCTTCATAGCAGCTCTATCAGTATCCCTCAGAAGACTCCCAGGTACCCCCCCTCCCCCTCTAGCCCCCCTGCTCCCCCTGCCTCACCCCCCCCCCCGCTCTCGCGCTCATTCATATCCTCCTCCTTTCATTCAGTGTCTACAGTAAAACGTCTCTCTCTCTCTCTCTCTCTCTCTCTCTCTCTGTCTCTCTCTCTCTCACACACACACACACACACACACACACACACACACACACACACACACACACACACACACACACACACACACACACACACACGCAGATCCCACGGTACTTCTCCCCTTCCTAAGGATATTACCGGTGGATCTTCTTAATACGCCTCGGTTAGCGTGCGGACGGGAAGGTAGCGCATTTACATATTCTGGTATATACCCACATATACCTTGGATATATACAGAGAGAGAGAGAGAGAGAGAGAGGCTCCAATATACTCACTTCTCATATCTTGCCATAGCTTTTACGTTAACGATGTATTCAGCATCACTTCCCTTATTTTCCCGTTTCTCTGAGTTGCTGAACGAATAATTGTGAAATACGCTGTGACTGTTGCCGTATTGATCGTTCACGGAAACTGGTGTAGGCAGAGGGAAAGTATATGTCTTTTTTTCCCCCCCTCTCACGGTAAGCGTAACTCTAGTATTTTTTTTTTTTTCCAGCTTCATGCAGAATAGTATGTGCAACTGAGGGTATGTCATAGGAGCCTAAGAGTGTTAATACCGGTACCATTAACCCTCTCACGGGCGGGGCAACTCTTGTACCTTGTTCCAGCTTAACCCAGACGGTTTTATTCAGATGAAGGTGGATAGAGCTTTGTGGTACGGTTAGGAAGCTCACTAACACCTCATCTTTGCCGGTTTATTCCTGACGCTGCTCCCTTACTATATTCCTCTGTGTTGTTCATGCAATCTTTGTCGATATTAAAAAGATACAAGAATAGAAAGAGAGGATGTTAGTGGGTACCTTGGAAAATAAATCGCTAAGGAAGAGGTGTCAGGGAAGGAGGAGTGTTAATCGTCAGGACAAACATAAAATAATGCCTTGTGGTGTAGTCTGATTTCCGATTTTGTCTATGCCTCAGCCTCACCTTAGCTAAAGGGCTGAATATGGACATGATCCCCTCGTAAATGATCAGTCCAAAATAGTTTCATAATATTTCGCTTTTCATGGAGTTGGTATCTTTGTGTATCGTCTTGTCAGGGTTGTATCGCCAAGGGGAAAAAAAAAATACTCCTTTCCAACACTCTCTTGTCTAATGGGTTTTTATTTTGACGCGTATCAATATGTATGGCAGAGTTAGTGGATATTCCCCATTTTTATTTACTCCTGTTTCAAAATGCTTCATGTAAGCCTTGTCATTCTCTCTCTCTCTCTCTCTCTTAACTTCCTGGACGAAATTTTATCACATCTTGCTTCCACCAGACGATTTTTTTCAGTGTGTTAATGGCCTCATGTATAGAAGATTTTTTTTTTTTGTTATTTAGGCTTTATATAATTTAACACTTCATGCTTGAGAACTCCATCCGTAGCTGAATAAAATCGTCTGTCAGGAATTTACCGAAACAGACGTCCAGGTTTGACTCATTCGTCCGTAGTTTCTGTCGTGTGTTTTATATCTCATATTGGAAATCATCATCATCATCATCATCATCATCATCCATCCATCCATCCATCATCCGATCTTATGTTGTCCCATGAGCTGCGTAGGAGCCCGGCGCAAGGCAAGTTGGTCCTGACATTTAAGATGAGAGTGAATATTAATAATAATAATAATAATAATAATAATAATAAATAATAATAATAATATCCCTAAAGACGTGGTGATATAAACGGTATTAAATAGCTAACAGTGACAATTCTACAACTACCGCTAATAATAATAGTAAATGAATAAATAAATATTATGAAAAAACAGATAACCAAAACAAATAAAAAAAAATACTTAATACATATTCCCTCTTTCCTTCCTTCCTGCCTCGTGACCACTAATGCATGAGGGGGTAGGATTTCTCCCCAACACTCGGGATTTATACAGGATTTACGCAGGGAAATGTGGGGATTTTCTGTATACGTGCTGGGGGAATTCTTGGAAGCCTATTTGGTTCTGGAAGGTAGGAAAGTGAGTGGGTGGGAATTTCAGGTATTTTTGGATAGAAAACTGAGGACTTGGTAGAAAGTTGGATGGAGTTTCTTCATGTTTAATGGTTTTATGATAATAATAATAATAATAATAATAATAATAATAATAATAATAGTAATAATAATCATAATCATAATATTTTCGTTTTGTCTCTGTCATTGTTGTCATTGTTATTATTACTACATTACCATTGTACCATTGTTATTATTATTATTATTATTATTATTATTATTATTATTATTATTATTATTTAATGGTGGTGTCAGTCTTTTCACCGCTACCGAATGAGAAAGGTCAAAGTCGAACGTAAATTTTCATTGCTATCCTCACAAATATAATTTTTTCGTAACTGCGCGTATTTCATCTGTAAACACTCACACACTTTTTATTTAATATATATGTACATTTTTTTTCTTCACTCGTCCCCTTAAAAGAGAGAGGGGGTGCGAAGGTTCTCTCTCTCTCTCTCTCTCTCTCTGATATCCTTTTCCTTACTGCGCTTAGAAATCGAGAGGAATTGACTTTGTGAGAGTAAGAGAGAACCTGAGTGAGATCGAGTAAAAATGAAATGAGCGAACATGACAGAACGATTGAGAGAGAGAGAGAGAGAGAGAGAGAGAGAGAGAGAGAGAGAGAGAGAGAGAGAGAGAGAGAGAGAGAGAGAGAGAGAGAGAGAGAGAGAGAGAGAGAGAGAGAGAGAGAGAGAGAGAGAGAGAGAGAGAGATCTACACCCTTTCAAAGTCGGTAACAACACGCAATGGTAGTGAAATCTGGCAAGCGGGTACCGTAGACTTTCAGGGTGAGAGAGAGAGAGAGAGAGAGAGAGAGAGAGAGATATATATATATATATATATATATATATATATATATATATATATATATATATATATATATATATATATATTCTTTTTACTTCAGAAAAATTTCTTCCCTGGACGGAGGTAAGGCACGATATGAACGTTCCTTCCCCTCCCTTCTCTAAATAATCAAAAGACTAGGAACCACTTTTCTTTCTCGTTCATGATGATCTTGGATGATTGAACGAACGGTACGGATGAAGGAACGGCAAGGGGGAGTAACACACACACACACACACACACACACACACACACACACTCAAACAATCTGCAGTCTCGATTTCATTTTGGCCCGCGTTCAATATTTGCGACTGGGACCCTTGCGATTTGAGAGAGCGACGCCCGCTTGAGAAAGGGGAGCCTCGGGAGAGTATGGGAGCGAGAGGAGAGGGTATGGGAGAGAGATCATGGGAGAGAGGAAGGTGTTTTGGTGAGGTATGGGAGAAGTCCTTGGAGAAGGGAAGGTGAGGAAGGGAAGGGGGTGATGCATGGTGAAAGGGACTGGAATGAAGGAAAGTGTAGGGAATGAAGGAAAGGGAAGGAGGTAAAGGAAAAGGAGGGAAGTAAGGGAAAAGGAAGGAAATGAAGGAAAGGGAAGGGAATGAAGAAAGGGAAAGTCGTTTTCAGTGAAGGGGGATGGGAGGGCATATGATATGATACAGGTATGGTAGAAAATGTTAGGCTAAGGCATGCACCATCCACTCACCCAATGTAGTGCTGCTACCTTGAGGTGACTTGGCCCTGAGTGATATGTAATAGGAAACCATTAACTGCATTAGGTGGTAATCATAACACCAAGGAAAGGACGCTTGGTGGTTTAGTGTGTTTAGGTGCTCCTGCAGTATGTCGGATGGTATGGCTTTATTGTTGACCTGCTGCAGCTCAGAGAAGAACGACTGGTCACCTTATCTTTAAGTAATTGAATTAAATAGGCCAGTTTTGGGTTCCTAAATTCCTGACTGCGCAGTGTAAGATTGATTAAAGACCGAAAGGACGAGTGAAAGAAGGCATGAGAGGAGTTATTGGAGAGGAAAATGGCTCGCTGAAGTAGAGATGAAGTGTGTGTGGAGAGGAGGAGAAGAGATTTTAAGGCAAGAGATAAGGGAAAGTTGATGGAAGAGTAGTAAAAAGAGATGTTGGAGAGAGAATGGAGGGGATGTGGAAAGGGAGATGTTTTAGAGAGACGGAAGATGTTAGAGGAAAGAGAATGTGGGAAGGGAAAAGATGTTTTAGAGAGAAGGGGAAACTGTTTGAGAGAGAGAGAGAGAGAGAGAGAGAGAGAGAGAGAGAGGGAGAGGGAGAGAAATTCCTAAGGTGACGTCAGTGGCGGTGCGGGGGTGAGGGGTAAGTTAGTTTTAGTGCAATTTTCTTGATGGATGGACGAGAGGACCCTTGGCTCTGTGTGTGTGTGTGTGTGTGTGTGTGTGTGTGTGTGTGTGACAAATGGGATGATTAATTTTGCACTAAAATGCATTGTGTGTGTTTTAGGTTTGTTAGTGTGTTAGAGAAATGTTTACCCATTGGTTAGGAAGACATTTTGTATATTTTCAAGAGATATTAGCACAACCATCATCATCATCATCATCATCATCATCATCATCACCATCATCATCGTTGTCCTCCTCTTTCCCGGTACTCTATATTGGGTCAGCAGGATCCAGAAAAAGAAAAAAAAAAGTCAGTAGTAGAATATATTGTTAGAATAATCAATGAAATGGACCAAAAATCCATTCACTCAGTATTCAAGCCTACCTTAGTCACAGCTCTACCCCACAGGCAACCCTATCCATACTGATATACGAGAGAGAGAGAGAGGGAGAGAGAGAGAGAGGGAGAGAGAGAGAGAGAGAGAGAGAGAGAGAGAGAGAGAGAGAGGGAGAGAGGGGGGAGAGAGAAACTTTTTTTTGGGGGGGTTCATTAATACATCTCTTTAATTAGCAACCTCCTCCACCTGCCTCCACTCTGCTTCCACCTTCCTCCATTTGGCCCCACCGTGCTTCCACCTACCTCCACCTGCCTCCATCCTGCTGCCCCGTACCTCAACCTTCCTCCACACTGCCTTCCCCTTACCTCCGCCTGCCTCCATACTGTCTTCCCCTTACCTCCGCCTGCCTCCATCCTGGCTTCCCCTACCTCCACATACATCCATTCTGCCTTCCCCTTAACTCCTCGTGCCTCCACCCTACCTCCACATACATCCATTCTGCCTTCCCCTTAACTCCTCGTGCCTCCACCCTACCTCCACATACATCCATTCTGCCTTCCCCTTACCTCCACCTGCCACCACCCTACCTCCACATACCTCCATCCTGCCGTCCTTTTACCTCCACCTGCACCTCCACCCTGCTCGCTGTTACCCACTCCAGCAAGGTGGGGCCCGAGGGTAAAGGACCTCACCCACATTCATGCACGTATTCTCGTTGGAGGAGGAAGCTTCGCGGTGCCTCTTCCTTGGCGATTTATTTTCGATCTTATGCCGCCTTAACTTTTACTTGTTATGTAGTGTTCTTTGCACCTCTTTCATAGTGATTTAGTTTTCATTTTCTAACTTACCTCCACATCTGTGTTTATATATCTGACACGACACACACAAAAATATTAATAATAATGATAATAATAATAATGATGATGATAATAATAATAATGATAATCGAATCCCAGAAGTCATTAGTGATACAAACAATTAATTCTAATTGATATTTGTGATGGGGGCCAATTTAGAAGTTAATGAAGTGAAAGGCAAGAGGCATCAGGAAAGGTAATTACAGTGCTGAGAGAGAGAGAGAGAGACAGACAGACAGACAGACAGACAGACAGACAGACAGAGAGTCACACAAGACATCCCAATTAGAGCGTCTCAGCACAACTCATTAATGAATCGATTGTGACGTGAGATATCCATCTTCATCATCATCATCATCATCATCATCATCATCATCATCATCATCATCATCATCACCACCACTCTCTTTCCCACTACCACCATCAGCACTCACCACCATCACTATCACCATTACCATCATCATCATCATCATCACCATCACTCTCTTTCCCACTACCACCATCAGCAATCATCACCACCACCATCACAATCACCATTACCATCATCATCATCATCATCATCATCGTCACCATCATCATTATTCACATACCACTGCGTGTGTTGTGGCTTCGTTTATCATGAGAGAGAGAGAGAGAGAGAGAGAGAGAGAGAGAGAGAGAGAGAGAGAGAGAGAGAAAGGGAGGAGGAATAACATATACTGTTGGGAGGGTGAGATATGAGATAAACGAGAAATGGGGCAGAATGAAAAATGAGAGAGAGAGAGAGAGAGCGAGCGAGAGCGAGAGAGAAAGAGCGAGAAAGTGAGTGAGAGGAATAACATTTACTACTGAGTGGATGAGGTATGAGATAAACGAGAAATGGGGCAGAATGAAAAATGAGAGAGAGAGAGAGAGAGAGAGAGAGAGAGAGAGAGAGAGAGAGAGAATAATATGAAAGGGACTTGGAAGAGAGATGAGAAAAATGAGAAATGAGGCAGAATGAAAGATGAAATGAGAGAGAGAGAGAGTCAGACTTTTTTTTTCTACCGAATCGGCAAGTATGATTGGTTAAGTATGTCATTTTTTTTTTTTTTTATAATAATACTGTACTTGGAAATATAACGTTCATATAGAGTCATACGAACATTGCTGATTGGCTAGGAAATACCATCAAAGCTTTCTGTCATCCGCTTAACTCCACCACCACTACCACCACCACCACCATCATCAGCGCCACCACCACCACCACCTTCATCATCATCATCATCATCATCATCATCATCACTATCACCATCATCACGTTCTCCTTGTAAATGTAATGGGTATGATGCAGGAAAATATTATCATAACCGCATTTCTCCTTCAGTTTGTTCTTCATATTATCTCTTTTTATGAACCCAGTCTTCTTTCTTCATCTTTATTCTTCACTCCATCGCTATACATCATTCAGCTTAATTCTTCCACGTTTTTCCTGTATGTTATTCAGTCGTTGAGTCCCTTTCGCTTCGCCATCCAGCTTTCATTCATTCACTCCATCGTGTCTTCTTCACTCCTACATTCATCTTAATTCATCATTCATAGTCCATTCATCTTATCATTCATAATACATTCCTCAGCGTTGTATTCTTCCGTAAATGTAGTTCGTCATTCAGTCGTAATCTGTTGCCCTTTCCATAATCAACTGTAATCCTCCCTTCAGTCTCCGAACATCAGAACCAGGTAATACATTGGTTGGCATATCGTGCTCACACCTGGAGGAGCCCGAGATCAATTCCCGGAATGGTCAGAGTGGTAAATTCATCTTGCCCCTGTTAGGAATGTGGTCTGGTGAGGTTAGGAACATGGTCAGGTGAGGTTAGGAACATGGCTAGTTGAGGTTGGGTGAGGTTAGGAGTGTGGTAAGGTGAGGTTAGGAACATGGCTAGTTGAGGTTGGGTGAGGTTAGGAACGTGCTCTGGTGAGGGTAGGTAGTAGTACAGTTGGGGACCTGGATGGAACAATGATTCTTATGGGTCTCTAAGGGAAAACTAAGGCAGTAAATGTTTGGTTGGCTGCTTCAGTGACCCCTACGTTGACGACAGGCAGAAATGGATAGGACGTGGATAGAAAGGAGTTTAAGGTCTTTATTTGTCTGACGTTTAGGACCACACACAGAACCCATCCTCAGAGAGACTGTACAAGAGTGGGGAAATCAGAGCGCTTTCCTGTTTTCCCCTCCCTCCCATTCCCAATAAGCCTTCTGTTCAGATCAACATTCCATTTGAGATCTTCCACAAACCACATTATTTATCTTTACTTCTTCATTCCAGTTCGCCATCCATTTATCCTCCTTTTATTCATTGACTAAGTTATAAATCGTCTAATATCGTCTGACGCCACCTGACATCAAACCCATTTATTCTCGATAGAATTGTTAATCGAGAATTTGTAACCTCCTTATCTCCTGAAATTTCTCAAAGTTGACCGAATCGCCCTACCATCGCCGAAACAAAATCAGATGCTGATTATTTGCAGCTAAGAGGCTAAAGAGTTTCACAATTTTCCGGCTCAATGTCAGTCTTCATTTCAGGCTTAATTTCTACCGTGCCTAATTAACTCAGGTATTATTCTGATGGGACGGCAAGCTTTCATTCACTTCTGATTTATGGTCCGGTTTTAATCCTGTGTTATACTTCCGCACATGTTGTCTTTATTTTTATTATTAATTTACTTCGATTATGACCTATTGCGTTTCCATACTCTGTTCATTTCCCATCGCCATTACACGTAATCTCTTCTCAGTTGCACTCTTCATTCCATTCCGTTCCACTTCCCAGGATATATTCTTCCACCTTACTGTCCCTATTTGCAGTCTTTCATTCCACCCTTCAAAGCATTCCAGCCTTTACTCTTCCACGTCACTCCACAGTTAAAGTCCATCATTACATCCTATAGTTTATTCACTTTAATTAGGGACAGATTTTCGTTTATTTTAGCCCATATCCCCGGGCTCTGGCAGGATGAGAGTACTGTGGAAACCTGTCGCTCTGCATCCTCTCCATGGCACTTCATCGTGATTAGCACCGTATTCTAATTTTATCCTCGTTTTATAGCTCAGCATTCAGGATAGAGAGATGGCAGCTTGTACGCCAGCTTAAAGTGAAGAGAGCATAGTCCACCTTGCAGCATAGACCCGTCCACTTTACTCAGCAGTGTAGTCTTTTATTCCACTCGCATATTCATCCACCATATCCAGTTCTAGGAGAAGGTTGGGAATTGGAAGAACTTTACTGCCTGCCATAATAATCCCCGTGCAGTTTGTAGGCGAAGCATCAAACCCACGTATAGCATGGCCGTCCCTGGAGCTGAAACAGGGACTGGATTGTTGTAAAGAGAAGGTTGCGTGTTGTCCTCTGGGGAAGTATTTGTTAGCGTTTCCCCTTCCAGTTACGCTTCTCCACTTTGGTCTTCCACTTCTCCTCCTCCCCCCCTCCTCCTTCTCCTCCTCCTCCTCCTCCTCCTCCTCCTCCTCCTCCTCCTCCTCTACACCCACCCTGTCATTCGTTAGGGGAGTAATTGCTTTTAACTCCCACATGCTAGGAACGTCTCTAGTTTTCTGCTCTAGGCAACTGAAGACGATTTTATTCAGCAGAGAGTGAGTCATAGGAGCCTGAGAGTGTTAATGGTACCTAAAAATGGGATTGAAAGGAATATATTTTAATGGGTTGTCTGGGAATGTTTTTGGGCAAGTGACCGTGAATTTCAACCTCCTAAAATGTAATTAAGTTTGTCCTACGTGGTTGACGAGAGAGAGAGAGAGAGAGAGGAAGGGGGGGGGATGCCTCTTATGTTCAAACTTAGTACAATTAGACGCTAAGCATGTTCATCCAAAGACAGATCCCTCATAATGAAGACACACTTAGGAACGGAGACTCGTATGTGAGCTTAGTGTAAGAGGATGGGTTCCAGTTCTGAATCATCATCATCATCATCATCATCATCATCATCATCATTATTATTATTATCGTCGCGTCCCAATTTTCCACTGAGACCTGGAAAGGGGCTGGTCCGTGGATAGGAACAGAGAGCACAGAGTAGAGGCTTAATCATTGGAGCACAGCCATTTCTATTTGCCAAAAACCCATTCTCTCCTCTCCCTTGTCCTCCCCTCCATAAAGCGTAGGGGGCAGGGGCTAGGCTGTCGTAGTGCGGTAGATGTAGGGGTAGGTGACTATCTTACTTCCCTTGATGGCATTACATAAAAGAAATCAGTAAGTAAATTTTATGACCACCATTATCACATTCTTAAAATCGTTCACCTTCGACTCGAGGATATGCTTAAAGCGAGGCCGTCATTCCGGTTAGGGCATTCCAACCACTACACCACCAGTTTTCTAAGGTATATTTACTGTCTTTCCACCCTCCCTCCCTCCCCAGCCTCTCTCTCCTTCCCTTCCATTCTCCTTTCCTTTCTTCTTTTCTTGCTAACCTTTCCTTCCGTCGATCCGTTTATCCCTCACGTCTTTATTTCTTTGTTCTGTTCCCCCCCCCTCTCTCTCTCTCTCTCTCTCTCTCTCTCTCTCTCTCTCTCTCTCATTTTCGACTTCCCTCTCCCGTACCACTCCCCTGCGTCCCTTGCTTCCTGTTCATCACACTTCTCTCTCTCTTCTCCCATCCTTCCTGATTCCTCCCCTTCCCCTTCCTTCTCTCATCTCTTCCTCCCTCGTTTTTTCCTTCCCTTCTCCCCCTCTTCCCCAGTTCCCTTCCTTCCTCCCTTTTTCCTTCCACCCCTCCTTCCTTCCCTTATTCTCCCCATCCTCCTCGTTTTCCTTCCCTCTTCCCCTTCCTCCCCCTCCCGTTTTTCTCTCATCTCATTCCTTCCTCCTTTTTTTATTTTTCCTTCCCTCCTCCCCTTCCTCCCTCATTTTTTCCTCATTCCCCCATCCCTTCCATCCTTCCTTCCCTTCTTCCTCTATTTTTCCATCCCCCTCCCCTCCCTTTCTTTCTTTCATTCCCCTCCCCCTTGTTTCTTCCTTCTCCCCTCTCTCCAAGATAACTCCATCACTTCCTGGCCAGTGAGTTGGCAGAGAGCAGAGTAGTCCTTGGGAGCGCCACATTATCTTCGCTTCAGTAAAAATCAAAAGTTTTCCCTCCACGTCATAACTTCATAGAAAACAAACAGGATATTTTTCGCTAAGGACTATTGTGTGTTTTTATTTTTATTACTCGCCTAGAGGCAACTCTCGGCGGCATTTCCGCTTGATGTCAAAAAGGCTGTTACGGTAACTTCAATGCCCACAAAGCAACTGATCCCCCTGAAGGCCGCCGAAGCCGCTCGATGTCAAAAGGCCAGAAATGAGTTATTACTCGGGAACCGGTGACCCGATTGGACTGGAAATTGTTTTATTCTTCAAGTTAGGGCATTTTAGCGGTACCTTGCTCTGACAAAAACTGCGCAACAGAGCGCCGTTTTTGCTGTGTTAAGGTAACAAATGGGCAAACCAACAAACATACAGAAAACGGATCATTATAATATAGATAGATAAATAGTTACACATAGATGATGATGATGATGATGATTACTACTACTACTACTGCTGCTACTACTACTACTGCTACTATTACTACTGCTATTAAAAACTAAGTATCATATTTTCTTTGGATTCTTTTTTCATTTATAGTATTAATTTGGAAATATCAGAATCTTCGTAAATAATATTAATAATAATAATAAAAATAATAATGGAGTTAGATACGGGAATTTTCTGTTTCTAAGTAACGCCGTATGTTAAAAACCACAATAAATAAAGATTGTAAATGGGATATACGATTTAACATTTACAGTTTAATAATGTAAATGATAGTGGGGTGTTGTAGTGGGGTGTTGAACTACTACTACTACTACTACTACTACTACTGACGATATAAATGTCTAACCATGAGCACTGGAGCTATATATTTAATTTTTTTTTTTTTTTTCGGCAAGATGAGAATTTAATTTATTGACGATTAATAATTATTGTCCAGCTTTGACATAGATGGAGAATATTGTTGTTGGTATTATTGTTATTCCGGCCTCAGAGTCCCGTGACTATTCCAGGAGAGACCGTGTGAGGAATCTGAAGGGTCCAGGTTATGTGTCCTGGCATGGGCCATTGGTGATAAAAAAAAAAAAAGTTCAAATCCTTTATGCACAGTGGAAAGGCATGTCAAAAAGTGTTATATCAGTATAATGTTGTGAACGAGATAAGTTAGTTGTGTCTACTGGAGATTTCAATGGGACCTGAGCAAGGAATCTGAATTGCCCAGGTTATATGTCCTGGTATGGGCCATTGCTGATAGAAAAAATAAAAATCTCCCCAATGAGGTCAAGGTTATTGTAAGAAACAGTAGATGGAGACTAGTGACTGTCCGCCTGACGTTGACAGAGTTCCGATACTAGTTTCTGTTTTTGTCTAAAAGTTTGATTAGAGGATACACTTTTTTGCCTAAGTTCCTGTGCTATTGTTTTGTAGCCATTGTTGAGGAAGCTTTAGATTTTAATTAAGAGAGAGAGAGAGAGGGAGGGAGGGAGAGAAGGGTTAAGGAAAGAAAATATATGTGAACTAGGGAGGGATAAAAACATAGACAGAAATAAAGAGAACGGAAGGAAGCGAGGGGAACGAAAACATGTGAAAAAGAGTGAAATTTTTGAAGATTCGAAGAGCGGAGTGGTGAAAGGAGTAAGTGAAGTGGGAAAAGATATGTAGAGATTTTAACTCTCTCTCTCTCTCTCTCTCTCTCTCTCTCTCTCTCAGACGGAAATACGAGCGTCCAGGTTGAATTACCAAAGAGCCGATTTTTGGGCGATATTTTCCTTGCTTTTTTGCCTGAGAGAGCGAGAGCGAGAGCGAGAGAGAGAGAGAGAGAGAGAGAGAGAGAGAGAGAGAGATCGTAAAAGCCCGTGATAAAAGTAATGAACTCTTATCCTTATCACGTACTTTCCTCACCTTTCTTACGGGGGGAATTACGTAGATTTTTCTGTCAGCAGATAAAAATTCTAACAAGAGCATTCCGTGACGGCAAACCTCCACCAAGGCGGAGTGTGTGGTGGATCTTATGGAAATGTTAACTTATAATTTTTGTGCAAGCATTGTAGGCATTATTTATCGAGTTAGAAGGAAAAAGGTTGAAATCGCCACTATCCCGCTATGGTAAAAAATCCTGTAAATAATTCCTGGATCCGAATAATGATCAGAATCACCATCAAAATTGAATGAATTGTTCCCTGGGCCATACCCTAATCATCCAAAAAATCCCAGCAAAGGCTTTTCATATCTTTCTGAGTAATCCTGCAGACAGACAAACCGACAAACAAACCAGCACCGACTAAAACCTAACCCCCTTGGAGGAGTTAATTAGGAAAATCCACTTGTTTACCTCCATCCATCCATCCACCATCCAGTCCTACGTTGTCCCATGAGGAGCATAGGCTAGGCAATTGTTTACCTAAGGGAGTTAATTATCCTTGGTGGTTTCTGCCTGTAAAGAATCGTAGTTTGGCAATATATGAGAACAGAGAGAGAGAGTTAGATAGATAGATAGATAGATAGAGAGAGAGAGAGAGAGAGAGAGAGAGAAAGTCATAATGCATACAAGAGAAAAACAGTGAACATATTAAAAGAAAAGTGAATACAGGAAGGGAAAAGAGATGAAATTAGCAAATGAGCAAAAAAATAAAAATTACTGAGGTTGTCACGGCACTGGTCGCTGGGAAATTGGCTCCAGCTATTTTTTTTTTTCTTTTTTTAAATCCCAGACTATTTTATTGATTGAGGAAAGACTAAACTACTGATATCAGATTAAAAAAAAAGTAAAATTCCATCCAAGAACCTATCTGTCTATCTATCTATCTATTGCCAGACACCTTAATCCCTTATACGGGGTGGCCTTAAACAAATCGCCTCCACGACCCAGAACCAAAATATATAGAAAAAATAATATGTAAGAATCACGTGTATAATTAATCATTTTATTGAAGAGGTTAACAATCAGGTTCCTATTACTCACTCAGATGAATAAAATCGTCTGGCTTTAATTCAATAGAAGCGGTATTAACACTCTCAGGTTCCACTACGCACTCCCAGGTGAAAAATAGTCATCTGGCGTTATGTATTTTAGACCACTAGAGTTATCCCTGCCATGAGGGAGTTATATCTGGACATAACTGCAAGAATGTACCTGAGTTGCATATTGATCTTTGCAAGTGAGTCATATTTCACGGGAGAAAGAAGTGTGTTTCTCTCTCTCTCTCTCTCTCTCTCTCTCTCTCTCTCTCTCTCTCTCTCTTCCTCTTCCTCTTTCTCTCTTGTTAAAAAAAAAAATATATATATATTACAAGAATTATTTCACAAGTAAAGCAGTTCTTTAAAAATTCCGAGGAAATCTTAACTCCAGCTTCGCGCGCGCGCGAGCGCGCGCGCACGCGCGCACACACACACACACACACACACACACACACACACACACACACACACACACACACACACACACACACACACACACACACACACACACACAGACACGCCGTCTGCAAGCGAGAGATAGCTTTAACGTCTGGCTGTTTTCTTTCCCTTTTTGCATATGTTTTCGCTTGCTTTAATTTGCATTTTCTCTCCTCTCTCTCTTTCTTTATTTTCTTTCGTTGCATTTGTGTTCATTCTCTTTTGCTCAGTGTAGTGCTCTGTGCTCTTTTCGGATATTCTTTTTCCCTGTCTGTTCCATTCAGTTTCTTGCTTTTATCGTCCTCTCTCTCTCTCTCTCTCTCTCTCTCTCTCTCTCTCTCTCTCTCTCTCTCTCTCTCTCTCTCTCTCTCTCTTACAAATCGCACACTCCCACCCTTTTCCACGTAAAAATTGTTCATAGTCACCCCAGCCCTCCATACCAGTTGTGTCACCTATTTTTTGCCCCCATTGTGCATCCCGTTTTCATTGTACTTTCATCGCCCCCCTTACTAATAAAATCCAAGCCTCGCTAAAGGTCATCGTTTGTGCATCCCCTCTCCTTTATTTTTTATATTTTCGTTATGTTTGTGATGTGTATGGTATATGGAAAGAGTGCAGGCCATTTTTTTAACATTAATTTTTGCGTGTTTTATTATATTTATGTAGAAAATGAATTCTGTGTACATTTTTCGTTGTGTGTGCTCACTTTCATTAATTCTTGATATTTAGTGAAGTGAAAATGGTTTTATAGTGGATGTCCCCCCTTCTCTCTCTCTCTCTCTCTCTCTCTCTCTCTCTCTCTCACAAATCCCTCCCACCGTACCGAACTTGCCTCTATGTCGAATCGGTTTCCCTTTTCTTATCCGAGGTCGCTTGAGAGCCGGACTGACTTACGGGACTTAAATCTCAGGTGGTTGTCCTCTCTCTCTCTCTCTCTCTCTCTCTCTCTCTCTTGCTGCCACGGACGATTTTTTTCAACCCCCGCTAAATCTCCAGTAGTAAAGGGTTTTATTAAAGACTTCATTTAACCCCTCCAGTTCGTAAAATCTCTCCGAAGCTGAATAAAATCGTCTGGAACTAGGCTGGATAAATAAATGCGTTCTAGAGATTTACGTAATTTGTGAAAGAATTGACAGGATCGTGTTGACTAGATGAATTATACAGGAACACGTGATAAATTATACAGGGAGGAACACGTGGTAAATTTTACAGGGAGGAACACGTGATAAATTATACAGGGAACACGTGATAAATTATACAGGGAACACGTGATAAATTATACAGGGAACACGTGATAAATTATACAGGGAAGAACACGTGATAAATTATACAGGGAGGAACACGTGATAAATTATACAGGGAGGAACACGATAAATAATACAGGAACATGTGAAAAGAATGTCACCCAATTTTAAACATGATATTCTATGGATTAACCTGTATTTAGAAAGTGTATGTGAAGCGTATCTCTAAAGACAAATATAAAATGATTACATATAGTTGGCTGGGAAAGTGAGGTGGACCCAGGATTCCGGGGGCTGTGTGAATGAATGTCTGGCCCATTTCACTAGGTAGCCTGGTGATAGTTCTCCTACTTCCTTGGTTACTCTATCTTTGTTTTCTGAACCCTGCCTCACGATGATGATGATGATGATGATGATGATGAAACTTTCTCTTCAAACTTTGCCTTCATACTGTTACCTCAAAGCATGATATTACCGCAAAATATAACTTTGACGTGAATGTAGTCGTAATGTGTAACCACCATGTTACTACGAGAAACACAACTGCTTATTGAAACTGCTGTGAAACGCCGTGCAACATCGCTTGTAACTTTGTCCTGCATTTTAACTTTGCTGTCAAACTTTACATAGAAAAATAACATCGATTTACACATTAGCTCTTTGTAATTCGCTCCTTATGACCTCTACGTATATTTCACTGTTCATAATTAGCTACGTAAAGTTCTCCTCTAATTTGCTGTCCTAAACGTTTAATTGCGGACATAAACAGTGATCCCCC
>NC_136959.1:65134508-65142008 GCF_032717465.1 Coenobita brevimanus | reverse complement strand
AAATTCTCCATTCTCCACGCCCTCCCTCCTCTCTGTCACTCTGTCTGTCTGTCTGTCTGTCTGTCTCTCTCTCTCTCTCTCTCTCTCTCTCTCTCTCTTTCTCTCGCTGGTGATGTGGGGGAGGAGCCGCTTAAGGAGGGAAGGAATGAAGTGAGAATGGAGACAGAATGATAGGCCGGCACTCGGGCAGGGAGGCAGAAAACAGACAAGCAGGCAGGTTGGGGTACAGGAAGAAGGGGAGGCAGGCAGGGAGTATAAAAAGGAAGGCAGGCAGGTTGCAGGGGGATATAGGCAGCAGGGTTAAGATATGGTAGGTATATGCAGACGGCAAGCAGGGGGTGTAGGCACAAGAGTAGGCAGGGTGTTGGCAGGAGGGTCGGTGAGGTATTGACGGATTGGGTTAGGTAGGGGAATAAAGAAAGGGGTATAAGGAAGAGGGTGTCCGGGTTATAGGCAGAGGATATAGGAAAGAGGGTATACAGGAGGGGATATAGGAAGGAGGTAGTGGGACAGGCAGGAGGGTAGGCCTAGCTGGATGATGGACAGGTAGGCAGGTTAAAAAATAGGCAGGTAGGAAGGAAGAAGGACCACGAGAAAGGTGATGGAAGACTGGAGGGGAAGAGAGGAGAGAAGGAAGGACAAAAGGAACACGGAGAAGGGAAGAGGAGGTATACGAGAAAGAATCGAAGGTAAGGAAGAAGGAAGGAGGTGATGATGAGAGGGGAGATATGTAAGAAAAGAGAGAAAAGGCCCGAAGCACAAAAGCAAACAGGGGGAGAGAGATGGAGGGAGAAGAGAGAGGAAGGAAGGAGGAAAGAGAGAAAAGGAGGCGGTAGACGAGAGAGAGAATAGAGGAAGAGAGAGGGAAGTTAGGGGCATAAAGGAAGGGAGGAAGGAAAGTTAAAAAAAAAAAAAGACTAGAATATGACATGATGGAACAGGAAGGCGGGACGACAAAGAGGAGGAAGTGAAAAGGAAAACAGGAGGAAGGAAAGAGAAGAACTGAGAAAGAGAAAATGAGGAACGTAAGAGGGGAGAAAGTATGGAAGAGAAAAGGATGGAAGAGAGGAAAAGCTGAGGAAGAGAAGGGGAGGAAGGAGGAACGTAAGAGAGGAGAAGGTAAGAAAGATAAAAGGAGGGAGGAGAGGAAAAGATAAGGAAGAGAAGAGGAGGAAGGTAAGATGAAAGAGAGAGAGAAAATAGAGAAAGGAGGCAGTCAGTACGAGAGAGAAATTTTTCAGGGGAACAGAGAGGAAGAAGAAAGAAGAGGAAAAAGAGGCAGGGAGGATGAATGAGAAAATAAAGACTGGTAGGAATAATATGGGGGAGAAGGAAGGGATGGGGTGGAGGAAGGTAGGAGGAAAGGACAGGGATAAAGATCAACGGGAGAAAAAGAGAGAGAAGAGAAGATCAAGAGACAGGCAGGAATAATAATAATAATAATAATAATAATAATAATGAGAGAGAGAAATCCGGCCACAGCACCCGTCTACATTCGTGCCAGGTCTCTAACAAACTAATAACACCCCGTTTTCTTTCCATGGGTCCCTATCCTATCACCTCACTATTATTTTTGGAGGTTCCTGGTTCTTCTTCCTGTTGTTTTTCTTCTGTTGTTTTGTGGCAGGGATCGTATTATTATTTCTACATGTTCATTTTGCTTGTTTTCTTTGTATTGATTGCGGTTTTTTGTTTTTATTGCGTTTGATTTTTGCGTGAGGACCCCTGTTGTTTTTCTCTTGGTACTATGTGTGTGTGTGTGTGTGTGTGTGTGTGTGTTTTACTATGATCTACGTATTATTGTGGAGACCATATTGTATTTGTTCAGTTACGTTCTTTTTCTCTTTCTGTCACTCTCTTTTTCTCTTCTTTTTCCTCTTCTTCTTGTCCTTCATCATCATCTTTCCTAAACACGTCTTTCCTCCTCCTCCTCCTCCTCCTCCTCCTCTTCCTTCTTCTTAATTTTTTCTTCTTACATCTTAAACCACGTCTCTCTCTCTCTCTCTCTCTCTCTCTCTCTCTCTCTCTCTCTCTCTCTCTCTCTCTCTCTCTCTCTCTCTCTCTCAGCCCCGATTCTGTTCCCACCATGCATGTTCGTCATAGGGGATTAGATTCGTCGTGAAGCCAGCGGGACACACGATCCAATTGCCTTTTATAGGATTGAATGCCCCTGTTACTCTGGGAAATTCGCCACTCTGAAGGTGAGCTCATTGTCGCTTCTCATGCACCCCAACACCTCTCTCTAAGCGATTTAGTTTTGTATATTGCTGGTTATTCGTGCGGAATATGGCATTACTAGTTTGGATTTATATAACACAGAAGAGGACAATAAGGTGTACTTAAAATAAATCGCCCAGGAAAAGGTGTTACGGAGTTTCCTCAGCCAGCCCTAGATATTAGAATCAATGACAGGATATTGTGTTGTTTGGGTCACCCTGTTTAGAGATTTTTTTTTTTTTTTGGGGGGGGAGGTCAAGGTTTTAAGTTGTAAAGCCCAAGCAGCCAAAAAAAGAGGAGGAGGAAGAGGAGGAGGAGGAGGAGGAAGAGAGAGAGAGAGGGTGGGTGGGGACAGACATACCATAAACAAGCCTAGCGTTTCCAGACACTATTTCCTGTCCTCGTTATGGCTACGGAAAGAAAAATTGTTGTTACATTGAGAGAGAGAGAGAGAGAGAGAGAGAGAGAGAGAGAGAGAGAGAGAGAGAGAGAGAGAGGGAGAGAGAGAGAGAATTCTAGGATCAAGGAGTTGCAAGATAGAGGAAGATGAATGGGAAACAGGAAGGAAGGAGAGGAAAGGAAGGTTATAAAAGAAAGCTGTAAAGAAGATAGGAAAGACAGGAAGGAGAGAGAGGGTGGTGAAGGGAAGAGGAGATAAGGAGGGTAGGAAAGAGGAGGAACAGGAGGGGATAAAAGGAGAGTTGTATGAGAGGAAAAGATAAAGATGGGCAGGAGGAAGGTGGAAGGATGGATGGATGGGAAGGAGGAAGAGGCAAGGGGAAAGGAGTGGTAAGAGAGGGATGAGGAGGAGGAGAGAAATAAATGAATGGGAAGATAGTAAGAAAATAGGACTGTGAGGAAGGGTAGGAAAGAGGTGAGACAAGGAGAGAGGGGGGGGGGAAGAGGGGAAAAAAAAAGAAGGATGACTTGCACTTACTAAGGAGAAAGGAAATAAGAAAAGAGCAGAGAGGGAGAGCGAAAGGTAGTGAATGGGAGAGATGAAGAAAGAAATGGAGAAAAGAGAGGAAAGGAGGGCAAACGAGAATGAAAAACTGGGGAGAGAGGAGGAGGAAGAATGGGAACATAAATCGTAAGGAGAAAAAGAGTAAGGATTGTTAGGAAAAAAAAAACACGAAGAGAAGAGGGAAGAAAAGGAGAAAAGGGAGGAATGGGAAGGGTAAAAAGGAAAGGAAAGCTAGAAGATTTGTAAAAGAGACAGGAATGATGAAAAGGAGATAAGAAAATGGAAAAAAAAAAAAGGAAAGGGAAAGGAGAGGAAGAAAAATGAGAGGTGCTAAACGGGAGAGAGAGAGAGGGAGAGAGAGGGAGGGGGGGGTTTAAACAAGAGGCTAAAACTGAGAAAGGGTTGGAGGGAAGGAGGGAAAGAGTGGAGGAGTGAGAGTGTCAGGAAGAGATTGACTGAAGGAAAGTTAATAAAGATATGAAAAGAAAATTTAATAAAGGGATTAAAGACAAGGAAGGAAAGCAATGAGACGGTATTTGTGAAAGAAATAATGACAGGCGGAAAGTTTGCCTAAGAGATTGAGGAGAGGAGGGAAGAAGGAGGAGAGGAAGGATGGAGAGAATGAAGGTCACGAGAGATTATTAGCCTATAAGAACCTGATAAGATGGAATGAGTGGAAGGAAGATTGTCAGAGAGAGAGAGAGAGAGAGAGAGAGAGAGGTGAAATAGGAAAAAAAAAACGGTTAGTATATAATGAAAAAAATATAGGAAATAAGAATTGCTCGTGAAAAGAAAATGAGAAGTTAAAAAAAAAAGAAGCGAAAAGACAGGGGGAACTGAAGAGGTAAAAAGAAAATAGTGAGGGAGAGAATTAGACAGACAGATAAGCAAAGACATTAAGAAAAAGGGGGAACAGAGAGGAATAATGAAGGAAAGAATGAACTAGGTGATGGAAAATGAAGGGAAGGAAAGGGAGGAATGGAAGGAAGAGAAGAGGGGAGCAAGAGGGAAGGAGAGGGAAGGCATGACGAGAGCAGAAAGAGAAGGAAAAGAGATTGGAAGAGAAGGGAGGAAAATAACAATAGCAATCACTTCACTATGATGGAGCTGCTTCTTCTTCATCTTTTTTTTCTTTTGCTATTTCCAGACAAATTTCTTCAGGTAAGGAGTTGAGACAGGGAGGGGGAGGAGGAGGAGGAGGAGGAAGAAAAATGTGAGGGAGAGAGGGAGGAAAGAGGTATAAAGAAGACGAAAGAAGTGAGGGATAATAAAAATTGATGGATAGAAGAAGGAAGAAACTTTGGAAAGAGGAGAGAGAGAGAGAGAGAGAGAGAGATTAAATTAGAAGGGGTGGGAATTACATAATGGAAATAAGTAAGAATAAAAATGGCTGATGAAGGAATAAACCAAGCAGTGATGATGAAGATGGAAGAGAGAGAGAGAGAGAGAGAGAGAGTAAATCGCTAAAGAAAAAGTGCTAAGAAAACTACAAAGCGAGTAAAAATATGCCCCCTGCCCCTGTCTCTACCTGTCTTAACCCCCACCTGGTTTTGTATTCCAGCTTACACCAGACGATTTTGTTCAGCTGAGAGTGGGTCATAGGAGCTGGGAGTGAGTGATAGTGCTGATTCTCTCTCTCTCTCTCTCTCTCTCTCCCCGTCGTGTCCTTCCCCTCGACTCAAATTTGACACCATCTTTTCTTTGCCCATAAAACACTACACCTTCTTCCTGTCGTCCAAGTAGAACCCTCAGCGCCTGTTGCTTACCGGTTTATTCCTCCAGTTTACAGGGAGAGAAGTAAGGATCTTCCCAAAGTTGGACGAAGACATAGCGGAAAAAATCAAACCATCTGAAACACACGTTGGTAGAGATACGGATTTCACTGTGTTTCGCCAGGTGTCAGTTTGCTTCAGATGGAACTGGGAAGATGCGTGTTTCTGTCCCCTATTCTCGTCGGTTAAGAAAGCTCCCTAAACACCTACTCATAAGCAGTTTATTTTGTTGATTACCCCTTACTTACCTCTTGTGTGTCCTTTAACATACTCAAATACCACCACACCCGGCGTAAATATCATGCAAGTTGATATTAACCAGCCGTATCCCAAAATAAATCGCTTAGGATGAGGTGCTAGGGAACTTCCTTTAGTGATGAGAATACGGGTTAGAAATAGAAGACTGGAGTTACCCCTACCGTGAGAGGCGTATTTAGTGAGCGGAAGGTTATTAGGAGGAGGGGAAAAGGTTGGAAGAAGAGTTGAGGTGAAGGGACGAGAAGGGGCTGAAAGGGGAAAGGAAAAGTTGTAGATGAAGTTTGGTGCTGAGGTGAAGGGTGGTGGGAAAGAGAGGGATGACTGGAAAAGAGGATGGGATGGTGTTGGAAAAGAGATGTGGTTGGAAATGTGATGGGAAAAGAGATGTGGTTGGAAATGATGCTGGGAGAGATGTGGTTGGAAATGAGGCTGGAAAAGAGATGTTGCTGGAAATGATGCTGGGAGAGATGTGGTTGGAAATGAGGCTGGAAAAGAGATGTGGCTGGAAATGATGCTGGGAGAGATGTGGTTGGAAATGAGGCTGGAAAAGAGATGTGGCTGGAAATGAGGTTGGGAGAGATGTGGTTGGAAATGAGGTTGGAAAAGAGATGTGGTTGGAAATGAAATTGGAAAAAGAAGTGAATAGAAAAGACATGGTTGGAAAAGAGGGGGAGTACTGGAAAAGAGGTATATGGGGCTGGAAAGAGGTAGATTGTGCTGGAAATGAGGTATATGGTCCCGGAAAGGAAGAGTATATTTGGAGAAAAGTTGGGAAAAGGAGATATCCAGATTTAAAAAACAAAAAACAAAAAAACAAAAAGACATTTTTGAAATAGGGATGATCTGAAAAGAGGAGTGTGGCTGAAATAATAATAATAATAATAATAATAATGTTGATGCCTCGAGAAACGAATTACTTTACGTACCGGTATTACAGGTAGCATCACCGTCTCCTGTTTCACCTCCACCCCTACATCATTAATATTTCTGTAATAATTAATACGCAAGTTACTGTGGATTTAGAGGTGAGCTGAATGGGTACGAGGGTTCGGAGCTTCATTAAGAGTTGGTCCGTCTAATTTCCTGGCTAGAGGGGGTCCTTTTGTAATTTAACTTAGTCCCCCATTTTCTACGAGGCTTGGTGGTCGGAAGGATGAAAGTTTTTGGAGGACGCCAGTAGAGGTTTTCATATTCTCTCTCTCTCTCTCTCTCTCTCTCTCTCTCTCAGGAAATTTGCCGAATCGGAAGGACGGCAGTAGAAGTTTTCTGATGGGTCTTTTGTGTCTACGTCGTTCCCTCCGTTTTTTTTTTTTTTTCAGTTTTCTGTTTTATTCTTTTTACCCCTACAAATTGATTACTTTTTTCTTTTTTTTACCGTACGCAAACGTCAGAGGCTTTTATGTAATTTTTGGAGATGACCCTCACAGTAAAGGAATTCATAAAAGTCTTCAGTAGCCAGTCTCTTGAACTACAGCATTAATAAATACATAACTTTCCGTACCTTAATTAAATAGTGTGGTTACAAGACTAGACTAAGAATACAATAGACCTCCATATGAAAGGTATGTAGAGATTTTGATTTTTTTTTTTCGTTTTCTGTTTTTCATTTGGTTTCGAGATTCATTGATGTGGTCACAGGATTGTATATATTTTGTAGTTTGGAGACATTTCGGTGACATGTAAAGACTTGGTTTCTGATTGGCTTATTTTGTCTATTGTTTACGTTCTGATTTTCGTTGCCTTTCGATAATGGATATTTTAGGGCTCGGATCTTTATTTTATTTTATTTTTGGTGTGTGTGTGTTTTAGATGAAAGTTTGATTAAGTGCGAGGACGGTAATGGAAGTCTATTGTTTTGAGTTTTCCTCCGATTTTTTGCGTTTCATTTGTTTTCGGTATTTTTTATTGGAGTTCGGTTCCAGTTGATTCTACATTTCAGGCCCCAATAAGTCACTCCCAGCTGAATAAAATCGTCTGACGGTAACCAGAAGAGAATATTACGGTTGTCCTGATGATGGGAGGGTTGATGGTTTCAGTTTTTCTAGTGGCACAGCTGAACAAACTCGTCTGGCGTTAGCTGGAGTAGTGTGCTAGCGTTGTTCCGACCGTGAGAGGGTTAAGAAAGTCCTGCTTGGAGTAGTCTGTCTGTAACTTTTTCTCCTGTTTGTCTATCCCTCTGTCTATCTTTATGTTTGTCTGTCTGTCTATCTATCTGTCTATCTGTCTATGTGTCTATCTCTGTCTGGCCTATTTAACTCAACTTTTCACCATTTGGTTCTAGATGTATAT
>NC_136959.1:65119508-65129508 GCF_032717465.1 Coenobita brevimanus | reverse complement strand
AGGAAGGGAGGTAGGGAGAGAGTGGAGGGAAAGAAACCTTGAAGAAGAATCATTATGAAGAAAAAGAGAAATGAGGTGAAGAAGGAAGATGAGGAGGAGGAAGAGGAGTAAGGGAACGATAGAGTGGAGGAAAAGAAGTGGGAAAGGGGAGCAGAGGAAGGAAGGAAGTGCGAAAGAAGGCGACGGAGGAGGAGGAGGAGAAATACAAAGGAAAGCAAAATACCACAGACCTTATGGTGCTTTCCAGACTGCTTGTTACTGAGTAGACTATGACTACGAGATCTAATTCTGCAGTACATGCTGAAGGAGATGGAAAGTAAAGCAAGAAGGCTTCCCTCTCCTCCAAACCTTCCAGTTAAACCTGGCAGGAAAAAGTAAGAAGGACCACCAAGCAGCATGGAAAAACTGACATGGAAATTTCATAGGAAAGACTGGAAAGGAAAAATTACAGTCTATAATACTTTATCTATAAGCTACCAGTTTGTATAACCTGAAAGAGAAAGTAATAAAGTAAGACGAATAATCAGATAAGTAAATAAGGCATGATATTATGTACGGGTACGTTGAGTTAATGAGGCGTCTGTATACAGTACACAGTGTGGAAAATGCAGTGTGGATGTTCAGGGGTGATGTGGCAGCCTTGCCTGGAGCTTTTAAGGTAAGCAGCAATCAATCAGGCCCCAGCTCCGTTAACTCCACTGAGACAAGGAACTCTCCCATGCGGAGAAGTACACAAGTTACCCCCTGAACCAGTGACCCCTTGTATATTAAAAAAAAATCCCGATGATGGTCACATAACTAGGAGGGACTCACAATGATCCACAGCCCACCACAGGTCAAAAGTAAGAGTAGTGACCATTAACTCAGGGCTACCTGTGCAGATCCTTGTCAGTGCATATACTCCTTAACTTGCATTTAATAAATTGATAAGTATGTAGTGACGTGACGCGACGCTATGTACGGGTACGTTAGATGTAAGAGGTGTCTTGTAGACAGGAGGGGAATGAATTTACGCATAGCTGGTAAAAGTAAATTATTTGGACAGAAAGAGAGTCAGCTGAGGATTCTTGTACAAATACTTGTCTGTTTTGGTTTTAACTGTCTTACCTGAGATACTGTTCACGGTATCTGAGGGTAATCTGTTCCACATATTTACAGCTCTGCTGAAGAAGTACTTTGCCTCAAGGGACTGGAAACGCTTTCCCCAAAAGTTTAAGCCATTATTCCTAGTTTGACTTGACCGGTCTATTTCAAAATATTTATCCATGTCTACATTGTCATAACCCTTCATGATTTAGAAAATTTCAGTAAGGTCACCTCTTAACCTGTGTTTCGAAAGGCTATGTAATTAAGTTCTTCAAGGCGTGCCTCATATGGTTTGTTTCTCAGTCGTGGTATCATTTATGTGAGTCTTCGCTGTAGTTTCTCTAATTTTTCTGACCTTTCTCTTGTATGGGGACCAGAACTGAACACAACACTCGAGATGGGGACGCACTAGCGAGGTGTACAAAGCATGTATGACTTTTTCCGATTTAAACTCGAAAGTTCTTCCAATAACACCCACCAATTTGTGTGCAGTTTTAACCGCCTCGGTGCAATACCTACTCGGTTTTAGGTCATTCGATATTATCACACCAAGATCCTTTTCACTGTCTGTACTTGATAACTGGGTATTGTTCATTTTGTAATTCGCGTGGACGTTGTTGTTTCCAATATGAAGTACTTTGCACTGTCTATGTTGAATTTCATTTGCCATTTTTCTTCCCAGCTTGCCTAAGTATTAAGGTCATTTTGTAACTGCTGCCACTGTAACGCTGAAGTTACGTTATTGGTTATTTTAGTATCGTCTGCAAATCTGGATATTTTACAATTTTAACCCTCATCTATGTTGTTTATGTAAATAATAAAAAGTATCAGTCCAAGTACTGAGCCCTGGGGAACGCCACTAATCACATTACGTCATTTGGATTCCATTCCGTTTATCACAACTCGCTGTTTTCGGTCTGAAAGTCAGTCTTGCAACCATTTCTGCATATTTCCTTTTATTCCATGGGCTTCTATTGTGCTTACGAGGCGCTTGTGAGGAGGAGGAGGAGGAGGAGGAGGAGGAGGAGTGAAAGAACAGGGAAGGAGGGAGAGGGAGACATAGAAAAAAAAATCAACTGAAATAAAAGGAAGTAGGAGCGAGGAGGGGTAAGAGCAGAGGAGAGAGATGGAGAAATGATAAAGATGAAGAGGAGGAAGAAGAAGAAAAGGAGGAGAAGGAATGGGGGAAGCAATAGGAAAGTAGAACCGAAGAGGGAAGGAAGAGAGAAGGGAAAGGAGGAGGAGTAGGATAGAAGTGAAAAGAAGAAAGAGGAGGAGGAGGAAGAGGAGGATGTATGGGTGGAGAGAAAAAGGGAGGTGAAGGAGGGAGATAGTGGAGGAAAAGAAAGTATGAAAGAAAAAGGAAGAATAAGAAAAAGAAGAAAGGAAAAATGAAGGAGGAAGAAGAAAAGAGATAAAAAACGGGGAAGAAAACGGAGAGAGGTGAGGAGGAGGGGAAGAGAAGATCAGAAAAAGGTGATGAGAAGAGGAATGAAACTGGAAGAGGAGTAAGAGAGAAGAAAAATGGGGAAAGAGGAAAGGGAAGAGGAAAGTAGGAATGGAGGAAGAGGGATGTGAAGTGACTGGTAAAGTAAGAGAGAGAGAGAGAGAGAGAGAGAGAGAGAGAGAGAGAGAGAAGGGAAGTGAGTGTGGAGGAAAAATTAAAAAGCAAATAAGAGGAGGAGGAGGAGAAGAGGAGGTAGGTAGAAGAGGAGAGAGAGAGAGGGGGGAGGGGGGAGGAGGAGGGACAAAGTAAACATTGGCTCAAAACTACACCTTTAACACACACACACACACACACACACACACACACACACACACACACACACACACACACACACACACACACACACACACACACACACACACACACACACACACACACACACACACACACACACTCTTTAATAATGATCGACCCTCACACACCACCACACATTGTGCCACACACACACACACACACACACACACACACACACACACACACACACACACACACACACACACACACACACACACACACACACACACTTACTTTAATAATGATCCACCCTGACACACCACCACACATTCTGCCACACACCACCACCGCCACACCACAGCATTCTACTACACCCCACCACACACACTCACACGCCACCACACACCAAGACATACACTCACACACCTCTACACATCCCCCCACCCCAGAGAGAGAGAGAGAGAGAGAGAGAGAGAGAGAATAAACTGAGCAAATAAGGAGAGAAGTATGTGATGGGGAGGAGGCGGAGGAAAGCAAGGAGGAGGAGGAGGAAGAGAAAAGAGAGGAGGAAAAGAGGAGAGAAGAAAATTGAGTCAGAAATGAAGGAAAATAACAGCAGAAGAGGAAAAAGAGAAAAGAGGAAGGGAAAGAGGAAAGAAGAGACGTAGGTAGAGATGGAGGAGGAAAGAAGAGAGGAGAACTGGAAGAGGAAAAGGAAGAAAATGGAAGAAAAAAAAGAAGACAGTGGTATAAGGGCAAGGTGTGGTAGGAAGAGGACGCAAAAGTGGAGAAGAGAAAGGTGAAGGAAGAAGAGAGAAGGGAGGAGGAGGAAAAGATGAGGAGAAGAGTAGAGAAGAGGGCAAGCGCAAAAGTTGGAGGAGGGGAGAGAAGAGAAGGAAGAGGGAAGAAAATAAGTTAGAATAAAGAAGGAGAGAAAAAGCAGAGGACGAGGTGAAGAGGGTAAGGGTAGAGGTGAAGAAAAATAGGAGAGAAAAGAGCAGATAAAAGAGTAGAGAGAAAAGAGTAGAAAAGAGCAGAATAAAGAGTAGAGAGAAAAGAGCAGAAAAAAGAGTAGAGAGAAAAGAGCAGAAAAAAGAGTAGAGAGAAAAGAGCAGATAAAAGCGTAGAGAGAAAAGAGCAGATAAAAGCGTAGAGATAGAACGAAAAGAGTGAAGGTAGAGGTGAAGAGAGAGGGTTAGTTATTTGAAGAGTAGTTTGGTGCAAAGATTTAGGCCGGGGTAAGATCAGGGATTAGGAGAAGAGATAGTGGGTTATTTTTGTGACGAAGAGGCTAAGGAAAGTGGAAATAAAAGAGAGGATAAGGAGAGGGAAGAAGGAAAGTGGAGGGAAGGTGGAGAGAAGGCGGAGCAGGATGGTGGAAAGTTTAGAAAAAGCGGAGTGAGGTGGAGGGAAGTGCAAAGGATATTATTAGATTAGAGTGAAAATGTCGGGCAAAGTGGAGAGCTGGTCGAGTATGGCTGAGAGAGAGAGAGAGAGAGAGAATCCCCAAACTTCCACGCTCTGTCCTCATCAGCGTGGGAAGAACACAAAGCCGCAACTTTCTTTTCTATATCCGAAGTTAATGCATCAGCGAGGAGTATGTCGACACCTGAAACCGTCCACCTGCCGCTGTAAGAACCGAATCAGATGTATGGGTGTCTTGTAACAGCCTCTTGAACGTACCTGGCGCGGGTAAACAGCGGTACTATACGGATGCAAGTCGTGTTTTTCGGGTACAGGTGGGCAAATCATGGGTAAAGCACTCACACACAACTTTCATCACGGGACAGCTAACTCGCCTCCACCTAATAATTCACACGTAGACATTTTGTAGAAGGCTTATGGAGTTTGGGGAAAGAATAGCGTGTGGGAACTGTACTGGTGTGGCTGTGTTTGTGGATGAGAGAGCGTAGTATATGCCACTGATAAAACCTGAGTAGGGTGCAACATAGAACGCCTGAAAGGACTTACTACTGCACCCCCTTTAATGTCCGCCCCTGGGTGTGACCGAACCCAGTTTAGTAGGCAGACAAACACGCTACATAAAATGTTACATAAAAAGCAAAAAACAAATAAAATAAACGTAAGCAGCTACAGATACTTTAGCCAACATTGCGCAAAGCCTTCCATATTTCACATTCCTCCCCGACCTTCAGTGATTATCCTTACTTCTTATACTGGAAGAGCTTGATCTTAAATATAAAATAAATAAATAAATAGGTAAATAAAGAAATAAACACAGGAATAACAACAGTCAGAAGCAATATTTCGCCGACAGTCCTCCAGTCAGCAGCGTGTCCCGTCTTCCAAACGTTTCTCGTTACTCCTTGGCGTCTGACACTATCCATTCTTAGTATTGAAGATTCGGGGATGAGTAAAAGTTCGCCGATAATTCCCTGCCAGCATTGTGTCCCTACTACAGTATTTCTCATTCTTCTTTGAACGTCAGAGAGTTTATATCTTTTTCATATTTACGTAACAACAAAGAAATAAGTAGATAAATAAATAAATCAATGCCTTCCATCACCACAGCCATCCGGGGAGGAACCTGTGATGGTAATGGTGCCGTTTATTATATCCTCGTTTGTTTAATAAATTATGTAATTGTAAGTAGTTAATGACTCTGATTAGCATAACTATAATTAACTCAGCGCTGTGACAAGTTAATCTACACCCCTTCATTGCGATGACGTCTTTTCATTTAGTTCATGCTATTGTAAGAGGATTATAGGCTATTCAGTTTAGAAGATATTTTTCGCATCAGACGAGTTAGGGCGCGTCCACACAGAAAGCTTGCTGGAGCGTGCGGGTGCAGACAACTCTTTGTCCTCACTGAAACCCATACAAGTGGACGCGGGGGGTTGTCGGCCAGAACTTTAATAGGTTACAGAGATAAAATTAAAATCCCGACTGCACCAGCAAGTATTTGGTATGGACGGACTCTTAGATTTATCCTTCATTAGCCCCTTCACTGCTGGAGTCCTATTGAAAGGTGAGTAAAATAGTTCCATGGTAGCAGTATTAAAATATAAATTATGTCCGCGGTGAAGTCAGTCAGTAAGAGAGGAATGGAGTGTGGAAGATAATGAGAGAGAGAGAGAGAGAGAGAGAGAGAGGAAAACTGTTGATCTCTTTCTCTCTCGAAAAAAAAGTCCAATTATTATGTTGCTTATTTTTTAGTGTCTTCTGTTTACCTAGATGAATTTATTAAACATATAAAGGATCGTAATACATGAATGGGTTAGAGTAGCCTATAATAGATAAATAAATAGATAAATAGACCCATAAATAAAACGTTTGGTGGCAGCAGGGATAATATTGAACCCATGTCCCGGAAAATGTATGGGGGTATAAACGGTACTAACATGGCATTGTGTTTGATAATTAAAAACTCTCTCTCTCTCTCTCTCTCTCTCTCTCTCTCTCTCTCTCTCTCTCTCTCTCTCTCTCTCTCTCTCTCTCTCTCTCTCTCTCTCTCTCTCTCTCTCTCTCTCTCTCTCTCTCTCTCTCTCCCTGAATTATTTACCCAATAACTGTCATACAATAATCCCGACAACTAATCTCTCTCTCTCTCTCTCTCTCTCTCTCTCTGGCCACAATTCCACTAATGTCGCCTACGAGTAAAAGTAAATGAGGTCGATTAATTTTCACACGAGTTCTAATTGTGTGTGTGTGTGTGTGTGTGTGTGTGTGTGTGTGTGTGTGTGTGTGTGTGTGTGTGTGTGTGTGTAGGAGCTCATATTTTCCGGTGTACAGTGTGCGTTGGTCGATATATTTCCGCTCACATGCGTTTTTCAGGTCGTCACTGAGTAGGCACAAATAGACCTCGAAATCTCATTGTCAAAATCACCCCATTCACGATGACACATTAACCATTATATTTATATATTTTTTTTCAGCATTTTTATTTCCTGCGTTCAGTTTATTTACTTATTTTTTTATTTTTTATTTTATGCCTCCGACTCAGGACACAAATGAGAAAATTGACCTTTGCATCTCCCCGTACCTGTTATTAAGCTAATTCCCGGAAGATTTCATGTTTGGGGCCTTGTGAAAAAATACTGTTAATTGGTTTGCGGAAGTGCCCTGAGGTGAGAGAGAGAGAGAGAGAGAGAGAGAATCAACCACCAACATGAGTACAGTGATTTTTAACCCCCTCTCTCTCTCTCAAAATTTCCTTCAGCTGAATAAAATCGTCTGGTTGTAGCGGGAATATAAATACACCCAAACGTCGCCCATCTCAGTCAGAGGGTTAATGTGGCCAGTGTCAGGCCCTTTATACCGGCTACTTGAAGACGATTTCGGATGTGGGAGCGTCTCAAGAAATCAGATTGTCCTTCTTTCGCTCACTAAGGATTTTCGGAAAGGAGGTACTACATTCACGTAAAATATAGCACTCCCCTTGTCTATCAGCTAATCAATGGAAGAGAAATAGATAAATAGGGGTGAGAGAAGGAGTTTATATCTAGAAGTAAGAGTGGGGGGAAGAGAATTACTTAGTTGATATATAAATGAAAATCAGGACTTAGTTGCTTGGACTCAGAGGAGGGGAATGACTGCTTAGTGTGACTTGACTGAGGTGGTGGAATGTTTGGCCGTAGGTGATGAGGAGACGCAGTGTTGGTGTTATGTTGGAGGCGGGAAGACATTATCATCATCATCATCATCATCATCCCAACTCCCACCTTAGATGTGGGATGAAGTAAGAACACACAAACCAGAAGAAGGTGTCATTAATACACCCATTTAATTATCATTCAAGCCTTCTGTATTTTCGGTTCCACCCCACTAATATTATTTCTCTCTTTTTCAGGTATGTGATCACAGTGAAGGCAGGTGTGTTTTAAGGTGAGGAGGTTAGGTTATCGCATTTTTCTTTTCTTGATCTGAGGAAGATCCCTAACCCATTTTAGTTGAGTTTATGACCAAATGTAATTTCAGTTCCGCTACTTTATATATATATATATATATATATATATATATATATATATATATATATATATATATATATATATATATATATATATATATATATATGACCTCTATCCCTCATCTTGTGAGTTAATGTAAATCTCGCGTCACCCATGTTTTGATAAAGTTTAAAGCCACTCATATATGTACTGTTTAGGATCTGCCAGTTGGTTGTTAATTTGTTCGTATATCTAATTAAAAGTTTATAAAAAAAAGAAATAAAGTACCTCAAGGAAACCGCGACTAGGTGTTGGTGCATTACTAACTGGCCACAAGAAGCCGTAAGAAATGTTTAAGTTAAGAGAAAGCCAGACTAACGCACACAACATGAACCATGAAATATCTCAACGTACCTGAAGGTGAGGGAAGATTGGTGTGTGGGGTGGAGGAAGAGGGAGTCAGGTGTGATGTGAATGACGTTGTAATTATATATGACGTGAACAAGACACTAGAGGAATGAAGGACATGAAATGGAAGAGTGACTGCTAATATTTGGTTCTGCAGTAATAATAATAATAATAATAATAATAATATGATGATGATGATGATGATGATGATGATGATGATGAGCAAGGTCAGAATGTATAATTATGGGCGGGAATATTTAGTTCTGATTTGGCTGGACTGACTTTTTAATAATTGATGCCATTAATTTTATTTAGAAATGATGATGTAAGTAGTTTTATTTTATCTGAGTAAGTACTAATTCTCTCTCTCTCTCTCTCTCTCTCTCTCTCTCTCTCCTTGTCTCAGTTTCCCTTCCTCCATCATTATCCTAAGTTGTTTGCCTCTCATCACATTCTTTCCTCCTCCCAGGTCATTCCGGTTTTTATGATTCTCTCTCTCTCTCTCTCTCTCTCTCTCCTGTTCTTCCTCTTCTCTTCCTCTCTCCATTCCTTTTCCTTCCCTCTTTTTATCATCTTTCTTCCTTTCCAGCCCTTCCTCTCTTCCTCTTCTCTTTCCGCTTCCTCTTCCATCCCTCTCTTTTCTCTCTCTCTCTTTCCCTTCCTCATCCGCGATTTTTCCTCTTATCATCATCTCACTCCTTCCTTTTCCTTCCCTCTTCCCTTTCCTCCCTCCCGTCTTTCTTGCCTTCCCTCCTCATCCTTCCCGTCGTGCTCTTCCCCCTTCCCAGTTTCTCTCTTTCCTCTTCTTTCGCCTTTCTCTCTTTCCTTTTCTCTCCCCTTTCTCTCTTTTCTCTTCTTTCCCATTTCTCCCTTTCCTCTTCTTTCCCATTTATCTCTTTCCTCTTCTTTCTCCTCTTCTTTCCCATTTCTCTCTTTCCTCTTCTTTCTCCTCTTCTTTCTCCTTTCTCTCTTTCCTCTTCTTTCCCACGTCTCTCTTTCCTCTTCTTTCCCCATTCTCTCTTTCCTCTTCTTTCCCCATTCTCTCTTTCCTCTTCTTTCCCCATTCTCTCTTTCCTCTTCTTTCCCCATTCTCTCTTTCCTCTTCTTTCCCCATTCTCTCTTTCCTCTTCTTTCCCCATTCTCTCTTTCCTCTTCTTTCCCCATTCTCTCTTTCCTCTTCTTTCCCCATTCTCTCTTTCCTCTTCTTTCCCCATTCTCTCTTTCCTCTTCTTTCCCCATTCTCTCTTTCCTCTTCTTTCCCCATTCTCTCTTTCCTCTTCTTTCCCCATTCTCTCTTTCCTCTTCTTTCCCCATTCTCTCTTTCCTCTTCTTTCCCCATTCTCTCTTTCTTCTTCTTTCCCCATTCTCTCTTTCCTCTTCTTTCCCATTTCTCTCTTTCCTCCTCTTTCCCCTTTCTCTCTTTCCTCATCTTTCCCCTTTCTCTCTTTCCTCTTCTTTCTCCTTTCTCTCTTTCCTCTTCATTCCCCTCTTCCTCTTACTATCTCTCTTTTTCCATTCATTCTTCCATACCCTATTTTTTTCCTTTTCCTCCCAGTCCCTCTTCCTTATCTCCAGTTCTCTCTCCCACCCCCTTCTCTATCCTTCCTCGTTCCTCTTTTTCTCCTCTTCACCCTCTTCTCTTTCCTCCGCTCTACCTTTTTCCTCCGCGCTTCCTCTTTCCTCCACCCATGCTCTTTCCTCCACCCATGCTCTTTCCTCCACCCATGCTTTTTCCTCCACCCATTCTCTTTCCTCCACCCTTTCTCTTTCCTCCGCTCGCCCTCTTTCCTCCGCTCTTCCTCTTTCCTCTTCTTCTCCTTCACCTCCCCCTCCACTTCCGCCCACACTTTCCCCA
>NC_136959.1:65072008-65112008 GCF_032717465.1 Coenobita brevimanus | reverse complement strand
TAACAGTTATCTCCCTACAAATATCTGAGAAATAAATGAACAGATAATCACAAATAAATAACCAAGTAGTAAATAATGTCCAGAATAATATCATCTCGGCAAGAAATATCCCAAACTTACGAAGAAACAAGAAATATCCCAAACTTACGAAGACTAGCAAAATGTGCTAAATTCGAAAGCACCAGAGAAAACGACGCCTTGATCTCTATGTGGCTAGATGGCTCACGAGAGTAAACATTGAGGGAGTGTGCGTGGGGATGTCGACGCTGTGGTGGAAATTTTTATCGTATGAGGTAAGTACAAGTTCATTTGGCATATTTGTGGTATAATTAACGACTGTACTTATTCAGGGTACGTGTGAATAGGTAGAGAGTCGTTGGAGGAGGGAGAAAATGGGAGGGATGAAGACTGCAATCGAGAGTTTGTAGTCCGGTGAATCTTATTGCGTGTAATAATATCTGTACTCATAAGTGGGATGCACGAGAGAGAGAGAGAGAGAGAGAGAGAGAGAGAGAGAGCTAATCTACTTAATTATCAGATGGACTACTCAGCCAATGCCCATTAACAAGTTTAATTACCCCCCCAGTTCTAATGTTTGGTGTTAATGTAGGTCATAAATCTCTCTTCCTATAACATGTCGGATTAATCTGTGAGCATATGCTACCATGCATAGTATTTATTCATTTATTTATTTATAATCCCTATATATTGCATGGGGTGGCATATACTCGTATTCCAGCCAGTGAACGCCTGGTGGACTAGTGGGTTAAGTTACTCCAACTGAATGTTGCCTATAAGGCAGGGGTTCTTAACCTTTTTCCCGGTCCAGACCCCCAGTGGATTGCCCACGATGTCCCCATATCCCAGGGGTGTCAAACTCAAAACCTTTCGAGAGCCAATTGTTAATTTAGTTACGTTCTCGAGGGCCAGCAAAGATGTATATACCTGTACGTATTTGCCAGATTGATTTACGGTATATATACGAGGACTTACTGACTTACAAGGAAGATTTAATTCTAAGCCTGAACGTCGCTGTAGTTTTCATTTCTTTCCTGGTACATTGGAGGGGCGCCTTCATGTGGTGGCACTGATTATAACCAGGCGGGTCCACTGCCTGATCAGAGAAACGTCCCTCAGCCACCTCCCTATCCACCGAAAGAGGATGGTGGAATTCAAAAGGGCACTGTCAGCCTGCAGTCCACCTGGTACACGTTTTAGATGAGCCTGGCACCTCGTGAATAAAATTCTACCTTGCCATTATCAGCTTATTATATTTGTGTGTGTGTGTTTTTTTTTGTTCACTTGGAGAAACTAAAACTAAATACAGCCTTCATTGAGGTGTTTCCAGAAATGAGTGAAATCGCCTGACGGTAGCCACATTAAAACAAAATGCATCATCGGATTGAAGGGGTTAATATACTTTGTGTGTCTGTTGTAAGTGGATTTGGAGATTCCGCAATACTTATTCTTTACTGGTTTATTCTTCACGGTATCATACACCTCAGTATACCGGGAATCCTGTATAATGTTTAATGTAAATCGATATTGAGAAGATATACATAGCTTACAAGGGAATATTTAGGCGTAATATGCAAAATGGGTCGCAAAAGGAAGCCATGCTACGGGACATTCTGCCTCACCTGGAATACTGCTCAACCGTATAGTAGGTGATAAGGTAAACGTAGCACCTTGTAATGATTTATTTTGCGTCGTAACTCGTATCTTAATATCCTGTGTATTATTTATGCCCATTCAGCAGCTATAGAGCTTGTATCTGTGTCATTCAGAAAGACATTAAGTTGTAGAAGGCAAAATATATCGCAGAATAAGAGGTTGAAACTGAGCCAACTGTAATTTGAAAGTGGCGGGTAGCGATCGTTGGGCAAGGCGCATAACGTACTTTTCAATAACTAACAAATACTTGAGGAATGTATAACCAGATTATTACACAGATTATTAAAGGACGATACAAAACTAAGCAAAATATTATTATGCACTTAAACGCATCCTAAACTTGCGTAAGAAATGGATAAGAAATGCGTCAATCTTCAAAGCGCTGACGCCATAGAAAACGACGCCGTTATCTCTATATCTTAGGATGGCCAGACTGTAAACATTGAGTGTACGCGGGAGAGTTAAAGTTACGGTGGAAATTGCGTTTACATGAGGTAAGTAAGCGTTTATTTGGTTTGTTTGTGGCATATGTAATGTCTGTGTACTTAAGGTGCGTGTGAATATGGAGAAAATGAGACAAAGGGAAGGGATAAGGGGAAAGTGAGGGAGATGAACAGATGCATAGAGCAACGGAGAATTTGTGGTATAGCGAATCATCTTGCCTGTTGTGAGCTGCCCTGTTGTTGTTGCTGGTTGAGCTGTTGTTGACATTTGTATTTTTGTAGTGAACTATATCAGCATGGCTATTGTTGTTATTGTTGTTCAGATATGCGTTTGTTGTTTCGGCTCAAATCTGCATTGTTGTTGTTGTTGGGTTATCTGCTTGCATGAACTGTTGAAAGTATTTATGGATACATGATTTCGTTAACAATTTGTGATATCTTTTTTGTTGATCCATTTTTTTATTATTTCATTTTAAGCATTTGCTATTACCGTTCATGCAGCTTAAATCCCTGAGTCGTCTGGATTTGCATTCTTTGTATTTTATTTAAGGGTTGATGTTTAGGTATTTTTATTGTTATAGGCTAATTGTTTATATCCAAGGGGTGGTTGGGGTTATTGCTTTCGTAATGCCACTCAGGGATGAGTGAGGCTGGTCACTCTCATCTTAATGTCAGGACCAACTTGCCTAGCCCCGGGCTCCTACGCTCCTCATGGGGCAACGTAAGATTGGATGATGGATGGATGGTTAGTAGCCGTAGTAGTAGCAGTAGTAGTAGCAGTAGCAGTGTGCGTATCACTTTGAACGTTTGTATTTCCGTTCTTTTTCATAGTTTAAAATTTAGAACTTTTATTATCCAGTTTCTCTCTCTCTTTCTCTCTCTCTCTCTGAAAACAGTAATGTCATGGTAAATATCTTACTGAGTCCACTGTTGGGAATAACTGAATTTCGCATGTGTACGTGAAATACTCGGTCCATTATTCCAGAGGAGAGTTGGTGGTGTAGTGGTTAGCGCACACGGCCCACAACTCGAAGAACCCGAGTTTGATTGCAGGCCCACGATAAGTAAATAAGTAAAATAAAGGAAATAAGTAACATTAAATAAACAAGTGATTAGATTAAAAGCAACACTTACAGTATATAGGGCATGTAGTGGTTTATATAATTTCGTATTGGATAAATATATAACAAAAAATAACGTATAGTGATGACACTGCATATTGGAAAGAAAAAAAAAACTAGATTATGGTGCAAATATAAATAATTGTGTGCGGTAGCTGGGAGAAATAATTTGGTTGTGTGTGTCGGTGCTATTAATTTGGGGGCTTAACGAGAGAGAGAGAGAGAGAGAGAGAGAGAGAGAGAGAGAGAGAGAGAGAGTAGAGAGAGTGTGCGAAGTTGGTTATACGGTTTGTTGCATGGGTTTCTCCTCATGATCACCATAATCCACTCTGCAACATGCCCACTGAGACATAGTTACAGTACGGTTCTTTGATATCACTTGGAGTACAATTTACAGGAGACAGGGTGCCCTCACACTTCGTTTTCTCCCATGCGTGTGGCGTAGGAGTGACGAAGCCACTTGTAAAATGTGTGATATACTTTGATACACGGATGGGGGATTTATGCAGCACACACAAATGGGGAATTCATACAGTACCCCATTCCCCTTACCGTTTCTTTTTCTCGCCTATGTATTAGTTTATTTATTAATTTCTTCATGTTATCCAGGCGATTTCGTTAAATTTTACAATAACCTTTTGTAGTGACGGGTTTAGCCAGAGTCCCCATTAATTTATTAGTGTCCAGGGTTTCTGCTTGGTGGATTTTGTTGTCAGGTTACATAGCGTACCGCCCTCCGCCTGCCAGCTCACATTCTAAAAGTTCCTAAGTCCTAATCCTGGGCTTATCCCCTTTATTAACGTGTGATAAGTGCCCAACTCCGTCCATTGTAAAGAATCCTAGGCACCTGTGGGTTTATTCCTTCACAACCACATCTCTCTCCCTAACCTTAATAACGTCAACGGAAGGTAACAAGAGTGTAATACAGGTAATATGTAATCAGGTTGAAGGGGTTAAGGTGCTTCTTACAACAGACAGGGAATACGTGGTAAATATTCTTCCTTCCGTACTTCTCCTCCCTTGGTTTAATTAGCAGTGAGCGACTCGTGTGTTGATGGCTGTGTATAGTAATGTAAGACTGTCTAAACACAACTCTCTCTCTCTCTCTCTCTCTCTCTCTCTCTCTCTCTCTCTCTCTCATGAATTTCATACCTGGCTCTAATTAAGCATACTTCCACCCAGCCTGTTGCTCCTTCAACTTTCACACGCTTTTCTTAGCAACTCTGTCACGGGGACTGTGTGTGTGTGTGTGTGTGTGTGTGTGTGTGTGTGTGTGTGTGTGTGTGTGTGCTTCTAACGATTTCTCTCTCTCTCTCTCTCTCTCTGCCCAACTGAAAATCTTTTACATAATTTAGCAACTCCAAGAACAATAAACTAAATATATAAATAAAATACACACACACACACACACACACACACACACACACACACACACACACACACACAGAGAGAGAGAGAGAGAGAGAGAGGGGGGGGGGAAGAACGAAAAATGGGAGCAGGTGAGCCAAGACAGGTAATTATGATCTAGGAAGTCCTTTGTAAACAGAGAGAGAGAGAGAGAGAGAGAGAGAGAATCATGCCACATTCGGCTTCATCAGTGCAATTGCAGCCTCAACATTGATCTTCAGAGCATTGGACACGTCACTTCTTCTTGCACAACCAGTGTACTGTGTAACCTTGTCGACTGTCTTTGTAATTATGTTGACTGTTTTTATAATTATGAGAGTTTTGCCATGTTTTCAGCTTAATTTATATCAGCTCCGTGTACGTGGAAAAGGGGGTGGGCGAGGGGAGAGGCAGATGGTGAGAGGGGAAGGAGAGGAGTGGGGAAACAAAGGAGGGGTGAAGGGATACAGAGACTGGAGATGGGGATGGGAGTTGAGATGGGAAAAGAAGGATGAAAGGGTAGGGAATTGTTTGGTAACTGGATGTGGGGGGTGGAACAGCTGGCAAGTACCACTATATATATGATGTACAGCCTGGAATGATAGATACCCCAGTATTTCCTGCGTCAGCTGTACACTTAGGGGATGTCCGTCACTTCCCAGGCACATCATGAAGAAGAGAGTCATCTGTAGCTAGAGAATCGTACTGGACATCTTTCAGCCTTGCAGTATTAGCCACCAGAGGGAAATAAGTACAAGAGGTAAAATACTTGGCAAAACTTTATCCTTGACTATACCGTCCTCTTTTTTGTTCATGGATATCGATATAGATTTGTACTTACTAGGATGAACACGATAATGACTCAGGATGTTGGTAGTTCTTTGTGTGGGGTGGTGGGGTCTTACAGTAATTTTAAGGGTGTGGGTAGTAATGTTCCTGTGAGTGAGGGTTCTAGGTTCATAGTATATTAGAACCTACTCCAGTCAGGAGGAATGATGATGATGATGATGATGACGACGATGACGACTGTGCCCTTAGATCAGCAGTCCACCATTTGAACCACGTGAAATCTCTCTCTCTCTCTCTCTCTCTCTCTCTCTCTCTCTCCACGAAAGACCAGGCGGAATGGAAGGCAGGTGTGAGTAATGATCTCAGTTAATTAGACACTGCAGGCTCACGGGTGCTTTGAGTAATTTTTAATATGATTAGTGTACGTCGCATGAGATGCACTGTGAATAATGTAGTCCTTTACTGACGTCTTTAAGTCTTCCTACATGGATGAGAGAAATTTGCGACAGGCGCCATGGGATTATTTTTGTCCATCGTTGTTAAGAGTTCCAAGTGTCTGTGAAGTGAGTGATGCATATTCTGAATTATTTTTGTTGAATTTCTAATAGTGGTTTTAAGTGTTTACATGGTGTGGGGTGTATTTTGAATGTTTATGTTAGTTAATACATAGGGCCCGTATATATTCAGAAGTGATTTTACCTGCTTGCATGAGGTGGACATTCAGTAATATTGCCTATTCAGATTAATATTTTTTAGTGTTTTTGCGTGCAGAAGGAGACCGTATTGAGGTGCATTTTGAAGTTAATTTTTCCGTCAGTAAAAATATTTAAAGTATTTCTGCGCTTTTGCATAAATTTTTTTTCTAAGGGCATTATGAAAAATTATGTTCAGTCTTAATAATTTCGTCTTTCCTCGTCGTTGTGGGAAGGTGGAATGAGATGCGTTCTTCAGTATATTTTGTTCATCTTATTGACATCCTTAAACTGATGTCGTGGAGCATTTGTTGTTGTTGTTGTTGTTTGGGTGAGTTGTGTGTTGTGCTTGAGGAGACATTGCTTGAGATGCCTTGAAGTATGTAAAGTATGATTGTGTCCTTCTCCTTCAGTTTTTCTTGTTGACTGATTTTTCCTTGATTTATTCTCCACTTTATTCTCATCCTTTCTCATCATTTTTCCATTCTAATATTTACCTCTCATTGTCATCTTTTTGTTCTGAATGCTGTTCCTCCACTCTGTTTTTCTGATTACCCATTTTCCATTCTGATTAATGTATGTCAGTGTTACCTTTTTTTTTTTTTTTTTCTTACATTCCATTTTGACAGTTCCTATCCCAGTTGTGTACCTTTTTGACTCATTTTTTCTTATTCTTTTTACCATTCTGATGATATAGTTTTATTTTTCTTTTATTTTTTGTTGATTCAGCTTTCCCATTGAACTTGCTGTCTAGTTTTCCAGAGTTTTAGTTATTGACATTTTGATTATTTTTCTTTCTACTCATCCCTTCTGATTATTTTTCTTTATTTTCTTTTAGGTACCGGTATGGTTAATTTTTCTGTTTGGATGATTTTCAGGTAAAATTCATCTTCTGGGACTTTAATTTTTTCTTTACTGATATTTTCTTCTGATTATGTTTTTCCAGTTTGGTTAATTTTACTGTTCAGATGAGTTTTTCGGGAATGTGGCTGATGTGTGAATGATTTTGTGGCATCGTTTATTGGTAATGCTCTTGATTGTCTTCCATTTTCTTACCTAATCTTGTTTTCTTGAGACAGCCTTACCACATCACAGGTGGGAAAATGATTGAGACGATGGTGATAATGATAATTTTCTAAAGTGGATTATTTTTATTATTATTTTTATTTTATTATTCTATTCCCTGATAATTGTTTAAATCTTTCAGTTTCAATATCTCCTTTATTCGTGGTACCGTCACACGATTTATGTATTTTATTTATGTTACGGTAGGAGAGCCGAGCATCAGTGACCTCCTTATTGTCCATTTCCCGTCACCCCATCAGTACCAGGACGCGGTTTGCCTTTCACTCTTGTTGCCGCCAAACAGTTATATTATTCTTAACGTCATTTAGCAGGTTACTTAGTCTGATGATAGTCTTGCATCTATTGTATCCCCCTGTTTGAGGACACCAAGCACCTCCAATTAGCAGAGAAAAGGTGTGGGACTGACGCTGAAGATGATGATGATGATGATGATGATGATTGATTTATTCTATATTTTTCTTCTTAGTACATCATCATTTCCCTGTGTGTGTGTGTGTGTGTGTGTGTGTGTGTGTGTGTGTGTGTGTGTGTGTGTGTGTTTATTTCCTTGTGCAGTAGTTTTAGTAATTTAATTGGTCCATTGGTTTCTCTCTCTCTCTCTCTCTCTCTCTCTCTCTCTCTCTCTCTCTCTCTCTCTCATACAGCATCCTTCCTTTCCACCCCACTCCCCTCTTCCTCTTCCGTCCCTCTTTCATCCGTTTAAATGTCTTCTTCTTACATCATCCATCTTTCCTTCTTGCTTCCTTTTTCTAGCATGTGTCCCATTTTCTCTATATTTTTATTATCCATAAGCTTAGTCCCCCCCCCCTCTCTCTCTCTCTCTCTCTCTCTCTCTCTCTCTCTCTCTCTCCCTCCCTCTCTCTCATAATTTATCGCTTAATATTTTTCTCCCTCTGCCATTATTCTTCGTCAGTCTCTCTTCTCCCTCTCTCTCTCTCTCTCTCTCTCTCTCTCTCTCTCTCTCTCTCTCGCCAACTTTCTATTTTACCCATTCCTCACTGTCTCATACACTGTGCCCTTCAATTCACCTCTTTGTCCCCACTCTGTTTCTGTCTCTCTCTTCCTACGACCTCCAGTTTTCACATTACATCCACCTTGCCACCACCAGCTCAGAGGAGGGATGGCGTGAATATTGCAGCGTAAAGTTTGCCGAAAGAAAACACTACCTTGTCCTTCGATGCAGTTTTCAAATATGCACCAGGGATTGGATGAGAATTTGTGTGTAGTAAAACCATGAAAGTGTCCAGCCGCTTCCAGTATTTCCCTTCTCTCCCCCCCCCCCACCCTTTTTATTTTAGTGGTTTATTTGTATTATCGTCGTTTTGGTGTTATGTGTTGTGGCCTTCGCATTGTCGTTGGTGTAAGTTGTATGTGCTTCCCGGTATGTGTTTGTCTGGGGATGCGTTCAGGTCGTTCCAGTGGCGTCCAGGTGATTGTACTTAGTCTAGGAGAGGATTGTCGACTCATCCTGTTCATTCTTATCCTTTTTAGTCTTTCCCCTGTAATCATTTCCCTTAATTCCTCTCTCCATGTCTTCTCTCGTCTTCTTTCACTCGTCATGATTCGCCCATTACTTCCAGACTGAATAAAATAGTTTGAAAGCAGAGGAAAATATATATGACGTAAGGGGTAAGATAATAAGAATGATTATGTATTACCTTATTGGTCCTTACAGGCATTCTCGCATTCATATTCTCATCCCAAGCCATCATTTGTTGTTCCCCCCATCAGGAGTGCTGGGGAAAAAATGCTGTAATACCATAACTGATAAAACACACACACACACACACACACACACACACACACACACACACACACACACACACACACACACACACACACACACACACACACACACACACACACGTTATCCTAAAAGCAGATGGGAAAATACCGAGTGCTTTTAATCAGTGAAAACTTGGACGGTAAAGGTGAATAAAAGACTAATTGGTGTGCAGCGTGTGTGTGTGTGAGTGTACGTGGGTGAACTAACAGCCTACCATTGAAGCTTTTAGTACTGTAATAACACAACGAGTACAAAGGGAGACTGTCATATTGTGTGTGTGTGTGTGTGTGTGTGTGTGTGTGTGTGAGTGAGAGAGAGAGAGAGAGAGAGAGAGGGAAACTGTGATTATAATGATGGCACGTTAATTAGCTTAAGTGGCATCGGTACCTTCATTCAGTGATTAAATAGAAATTATTATTATTATTATTATTATTATTATTACAAAGTTCAGTGAGCAACACCAACCGATAATTTCTCTCTCTCTCTCTCTCTCTCTCTCTCTCTCTCTCTCTCTCTCTCTCTCTCTCTCTCTCTCTCTCTCTCTCTCTCTCTCACATGCACTCCCCCACCTTCACTCCTCACATCGTTCTCGGTCTCCTTCTCCTCCTTCTCCCACTTTTCTGCGAGTTTCCAGGGCCATTGTCCTTGAGTGCTTTCATTCGTCTTCTCGTTTCACATTTATACGTTTTTCGTCTTTTACCTTTTCTTTCATGTCTCTCCTTTCTTCCTTCTTCATTCATCTTTTTATCCTTTTTTCTTCCTTTCCACCTTTCTCTCCCTTTCTCTCATTCTTTCTCTTTTTCTTTCGCTTTCTCACTTTATATTTGGTTTCTTTTTTTTCTATTTTTCTTGTTTCATCTTCATCCTTTTATATTTTATCTTACTTTCTAATTACTATTCTCATCCTCACTTTTACACTTCCCTCTTCATTTTCTCTTCTCCCTGTTCCCTTTCTCCTTCTCTTTCTTTCTACTCCCCTCCTTCCTCTTTCTCTCCATTCTCTCCAGTTCTCCGTTCTCCCCTTCCTTCTTTTCCATCCTTGTTCCCCTTCTTTTCCTTGCTCCTCTTCCCTCCTACCTCTTCCTACTCTCTTCTCCTGTTCTCTCTTCCTCCCTTTACACCCACTTCCCTCTTCTCCTTCTCTCCTCCTTATTTTGCTTCCTTCCTCTTCCATCTCCTCTTCTCGTCTCCTCTTCCCTTCTTCCTCACCTCTCCCTCTTCTCCTCAACTTCATTCAGGCTTCCTTCTTTTCCTCCTTCCTCTCTCCGTTTCTCTTTTATTTTTGTCTTTTCCGTCTTCTCTTTTTCTCTCGGTAGCTTCCCTCCTCTTTTTCTCTCTACCTCTTCCTTCTCCTCTTTTTCTCGTCTCTCCTCTCTCTTTTCTCCATAAATGTTGCAAAGGGGGGGAGGGAGGAGGGGTTAGGCAGGGTTACGTTCTGTCAAGGGGGAAAAAGAGGATTGGGTGGCCTTGATGTTTTGTTTCTCTCTCTCTCTCTCTCTCTCTCTCTCTCTCTCTCTCTCTCTCTCTCTCTTACACACACACACACACACACACACACACACACACACAGATTTTCATGCTTGCTTACTTCACTCTCTCCATGTTTCACGGTCAATATCCTCAGTCTCCTCTTTCGTCTTTGTTTCATGTCTTCTGCAGCTCCTTACATCTCTCTTTGTTCTCTTCCTTCTCTTATAGTCCCCCCCTCTCCCATTTTCTTTATCCCATGTCTTTATTTATATTTCCTAATTTCCTTTGTCTCCTTTGTTTTCTTCTTTAATGTTTGAATTGTTATTGTCGTCTGCCCCTCCTCCTTTTCTTTGTTTCTTTGTTTTATTTCAATATCTCTCATCAGTCTTCATTTTCTCTCATTCTTCTTCCATCGTTTCCCCATTTTCTTCACTCGTTTCCTTATTATTCTGTTCACTCTGGTCTTCTGTTCCCTTCCACTTCTTCTCTTCCTCTAATTCACTTGATTCAGAATTTTCATGCATTTTTCTTTTCACGTTAATCTTATTTAGACCATTTTCTTCCTCTGTCCTTGTTCTGTCTTCTTCGATTCTCTCTGTCTCTGTCTCTCTCTCTCTCTCTCTCTCTCTCTCTCTCTCTCTCTCTCTCTCTCTCTCATCCCTCCACTCGCTCCATTCGTCTCTCTTCATCTTCCCTTACCTCTCTCCTTTCTCTCTTCCCTTGCGTCTTACATCTTCCTCTTCCTCTTCCTCTTCCTCTTACCTCGTATTTACACCTTACTCTTCTTGACTGTCTCCTGCGTCCCACTTACACCTTCTTCCTTTTATTCCCGACCTCTTTCTTAGTCATCTCCTCCTCCTCCTTCTCCTCCTCCTCCTTCTCTTCCTCCTCCTTCTCCTCCTCCTCCTCCTCCTCCTCCTCCTCCTCCTCCTCCTCCTCCTCCTCCTCTTCGTTGATGAAAGTACCTCAGCTCGCCCCGTTTTTCAATACAGTAGAGGCAGGGGGGACTGAAGTGAAAAAGTTGGTCTGGAACGGATGAAAGAAGATAGGGAGTGATTTTTTTTTCCCCCTGTAGCTTTCCCTCCTCCCTTCCATCCACCTTTCCACCCAACCCTCCACTCTCCTCCACCACTCCCATTTCCTCCACCAATACACTCACTTCTCCATCCCTCCCCTCTTTCCTCCACCCCTCCACGCTTTTCCTCCGTCCTTATACTCACGGGTACCTCTTCACTCTTTCCTCCATCCCTCCACTTTTTTCTCCATTCTTCCAATTTTTCCTCCACCCCTCTACTCTTTCCTCCAACTCTCCTCTTTCCTCCACTTCTCCCCTCTCAATCTTTCCACTCTTTCCTCCATCACTTCACTTGTGTTTATCGCTCCACTCCTTCCTTCATTCCTCACTTTCTTCATCCTTTCTCTTTCCACCTTTCCTCTACTGTTTCCTCCATCCCTCCACTTTTCCTCCATCCCCTCTCCCTTTTCTCCACCTCTCAGTTCTTTCCTCCACCTCTCCCAAAATAGCCCAAGTGGACACGGCTTCATTCGTCCTCTCTCTCTCTCTCTCTCTCTCTCTCTCTCTCTCTCTCTCTCTCTCTCTCTCTCTCTCACCATTCATCTTCTCCCTCCTTCCTTCATTCCTCCGCTCTCGCTCCGTTCGTCTCTCTCCATCTTCCCTTACTTCCCTTCGTTCTCCCTTCCCTTGCCTCTTACGTCTTCCTCTTCCTCTTCTACTTCTCCTCTGTCTTCTCACTTACTTCCTCCTCCTCCTCCTCGTCTCAAGCACCATCCTCCTAAGTTTTTCTTCATTTTACACTATTTGTTTCCTCCGTTCTCCGTTCCTTTCCTCTTGCCTCTCTCCTTTCCTCATTCTCTTCGTCATTTTCCTCCTAGTCTCAATTCCTTTCTTCTTTCCATCCCTCCTTCCTTCCTTCTTCCCTTCCTTCCTTCCATCCTTCCTTCCTTCCTTCCTTCCTTCCTTACTTACTTACTTACTTACTTTCCATCTTTTCCTCAAATCCAGCATTATCCCCTCTTCTCCTCTCCATTCTTCCTTTCGTCTTTAAGTCCTTCCTATTTTATTTCATTTTATCCTAAATCTATTCTTTCCTCTTCCCTCTCTCTATCGCCCCGTCTCTCCTCCACTCTTTCCTCCACCCCTCCATTGTCTCCACCCCTGCCATATAACCCCCACCCCTCCCCTCTACTCTTTCCTTCCTCCACTCTTTATTTCCCTCCCCCTGGTTCATCAACTCCTCCACTCTTTCCTCCACCTCTCCGCTCTCTCCACCCCTCCGCATTTTCCCCCTTCCTCCGCCCCACCACACTTTCCTCCACGCCTTTCTCCTCCACCTCTCCCAGAATAGACCAAGCGGACGCAGTTTCATTCATCCCTGTCGATGCGTGGCCCCCCCCCCTCTCTCTCTCTCTCTCTCTCTCTCTCTCTCTTTCTCTCTCTCCTCATTGCAACCTCTTAAGCTCCCATCAGTGCGAAATTATTTTTTTGTTTTGTTTCGAAGTGTTTTTTTTTTTTTTTTTTTTCGCCCCAGAATATAAATGGAGGTCCATATATTACGCCCCCTTGCCTCTTTGCTAGCGATCTGTTTGTGTGTTGCGGGTACGGCTCGTTCTCTCTCTCTCTCTCTCTCTCTCTCTCTCTCTCTCTCTCTCTCTCACACACACACACACACACACACACACACACACACACACACACACACACACACACACACACACACACACACACACACACACACACACACACACACACACACACACACACACACACGCGCGCGCGAACCCAAGTATTCGAAAATTTGATTGACGAGTGAATAGCCCAATATTGCTGTTTGGCTCATATCAGTATTGGCTCTTTGATGATGATGATGATGATGATGATGATGATGGTGATGATGATGATGATGATGATGATGGTGATGATGATGATTATGATGATGACGATGATGATGATGACGATGATGATGATGATGATTATGACGATGAAGATGATGATGATGAAGGAAGGAACCTGGGAGTGTTAATACCGGTACCTTTAACCCCCTCATGGTCGAAACAACTCTAGTACTCCATTCCAGGTAACGCCAAGCCATTCAGTCGAGAGCTATATTCCCTTCACACTAACCTGGCTCAGATTTTTTGTCCCTTCGCAACTTCTTCGTGACTAGCACCATATTCTAGCGTTCATCATTCTTTTCCATAGCACTTCTTCGTGACTAGCACCATATTCTAGCGTTCATCATCCTTTCCATAGTACATCTTCGTGACTAGCACCATATTCTAGCGTTCATCATCCTTTCCATAGCACTTCTTCGTGACTAGCACCATATTCTAGCCTTCAGCATCCTTTCCATAGCACTTCTTCGTGACTAGCACCATTTTCTAACGTTAAATCCCTTGCTACGCATTCAAGATGGAGGGACGACAATTTAAGGCTAAGTAAGAGTAGAAGGAGTATGGTCATAGGAACCTGAGAGCCCTTGTGTTGTCAGAATTATTATTATCACTTCCATTCTCATCTGTTTATTCAATCAGCGGAACAAATAAAAGAGATGTCCACTTTCTGCACTAATATATTCTCTGCGTAATAGAGGAATGGGCAGATCAGCCGGGGAAAATAATTATAGTACACGATTTGCGAGAACTGTTAGCGTTTTTTTTTTCTTTATATATAATTATCACCATTGCTGTTATGACAGCCGCCTTCGTCCCTGCGGCCATCATTTCCACACTCATTTCCACTTCCCAGAGACCCACCTGGGAAAAAAAAGGTCCTTTGTAGGTGTGAGGTTATTACGAGTAATTGGGTAGGCGTTTTTAAGCCACTAGACCATTTGTGTGTGTGTGTGTGTGTGTGTGTGTGTGTGTGTGTGTGTGTGTGTGTGTGTGTGTTTATTACAATCATCATTATCATTATCATTATTGCAGTCAGAAGGGTTATTACCTCCGCCGGCGAAGTTGGAGACCTTATTTATTCACCTGTGTTTGTTTGTGTGTTTGTTTATCCACACAATATCTTCAAAAGTTTTCGATGAATCTCAATGAAATTTAGTGGAAGGGTGGGGCATGGGCCAAGAAATAATTTATTAAATTTTGGGGCGGATGCGGATCCGGATCCCATGTATCCCGCACAATATCTCAAAAAGTTGTCGATGAATTTCAATAAAATTTTGTGGAAGAGTGGGCCATGGGTCAAGGAATAATTAATTAACTTGGGGCGGGCCCGGAACCTTTGTATTGCACACAATATCTCCACGGATCCGGATCCGGATCCTTTTTAATGGCATTGACGGAGGTATGCGCTCTCTGGGCGCTTTCTGGTTTTATACGTATTCAGTGCTTATTATAGAGGGAGTTGACAGGGGAAGGTTTGCCATTATATTAAGAACAATTCATTTACTCCTATGACTGCTACTATTATTATTATTATTATTATTATTATTGTTGTTGTTGTTGTTTATTTGTAGTAGTAGTAGTAGTAGTGGTAGTTCAGTTCAGTTCACTCTATTTCGTAATGCTAATACATTGAGAAGTGCACATGTGTATTCATTAGTTGATAATTGCATCCATATATTGTGTAGAGCTGTCACCACATAATGAATTACAGTATCATATCAGAACAGTGTTATAATTAAAATGTAAACACACACCCATGTTCTGTACATACATATGCACATACATGAATACACACATGCATTTATACATACCGTACATACATACATACATATTTATACAGTATATATACACAAATCTACATACACACGTATATACATACACACACATTCTCTCTCTCTCTCTCTCTCTTTGTGTATATATATATATATATATATATATATATATATATATATATATATATATATATATATATATATATATATATATATATATACTTACACACACACATCATACACTACAAAAAATTCACGTTTAGTTCTAGTAAAAAGAAAATAATCGATAATAATGATAATAATAATAATAATAATAATAATAATAATAATAATAATAATAAAATAGTTGCTGATGGTAAGGTCTAAAACCATTCATCATAAATGAGAAATACCCTGAGGTAATTAGACTTGCCTAACTGCAGCTCTAAAAGGTTATACAACACGTTTTCAGGCGTAACGTATTAAAGGACTTTAAAGGGCATAAAAATAACAGGACTTTTTTTGGCATAATAAAATATGAAAGTAAAGACTTAATTCTAATATATATATATATATATATATATATATATATATATATATATATATATATATATATATATATATATATATATATATATATATACTCAAATTTAAGTAATATTAAATGAAAAAAAAACTAGTATGTTGGGTGAATGACTGCCTCCGTAACTTGAGTAGCGAGTAGAGGCAGCAGTAGTAGTAGTAATAGTAGTTGTAGCATAGTTCTTAAAAAAACAAAACAAAAAATCACTTAAAGCCAACTATTACACAACACATAGGTGGATTTATGGGTTAAAATTCAATTCTTATTCTTATTATTACTGTTGTTATTATTGTTATTATTAATATTACAATTATTATTAGTATTTTATTTTTATTATTATTATTATTTTATTGTTATTATTAATAGTATTATTATTTTTATTGTCATTATTATTATTATTATTATTATTATTATTATTATTATTGTTGTTGTTGTTGATATTATTATTATTATTATTATTATTGTTATTATTAATTACTTCTACTGTGATTACTCATTTATTATTGTTATTTTTTATATTTTATTATTGTTATTATTATTATTATTATTTTTATTATTATTTTTATTATTATGATCAATATTAATATTTTCATCATCATCATTTTTATGACATGACTTCCTTGTCATTACCACTCATTACCACTCACCGGAGATCCACAAAGAAAACACAAGCCTCTATAACCATCCATTCTGTGAGATTAATAACTGTACAGGCAGATGCAAAAATTAGTGGCGGCCAGCACTGAAAGGGATAGGCAATGGATGGGTTAATGGAGTGGCAGAATTCATTGGCTAGGAAGGCAGGTGTAGAGGGGAGGAAAAGTGAAGGGAGGACGGTATGGGCTGGAGAGTTAGGAAAAAAGGGAAGGAATGGAAGGAGAAAAGGTTAGTTGAAGGAAAAGAGTGAAGATGCTTTAAAGAAGAAGGGAAGAATGGAGGTATGTAGGAGAGGGGAAGGGAAAGGAAAGGTGGAGAAACAAATAGGGGAAAGAAGAAAGTTACTTTGGAGGAGGGGAAGGAAGGGGAGGGATAGGAGCCAGCAGTTAGAGCAAGGAAGTAGGGAGGATAGTAAGTAATAGGTTGGAGTGGAAGGGGGAAGTTAGGTAAGAGGAGGGGAGGTGAGGGGAAAGGGAGAGGAAAGGAGGGGAAGGAGTTGATATCTGGGAAAGACGAGAAGGAGCTGGAAAGACAAAGGGTTAAGTCGGATGGAAGGAGTGAAGGGGAAGCTAAGACCTGAGGGACAAATGTAGAGGGGATATTTTCTTTTTAAAGCCTCCCACCCCGGCCATAGACTCAGTAGCCCGTTGCCTTAAGCCCAGCAGTCCTCCCACCTGCTACATATCTTCACCTGTCACCATTTCGGCACAAATACCCACCGTCCATACTAGGGCTGACACTGATACTAGCAGGGGCGTTCTTATCTCATGTCAGTGGGTGTTGTGGGAGATTAATAGCGTCTGTTTTAAAGAAATTCATTTAATCAAACTTCCCTGCCCCGTCTAGGATCGAACTTGCGCCATTTCAGACAGCGGTGGAAGAGGTAAGAGGTGAGAGAGAATGAGTGGAGGTAAATGGAAGGAAGGTTATGGGTACTGTTTGGGCTGCTGGCCTTTGGTTCCTTCTTCCTTGCATTAAAAAAAAACAGGAGGGAAGGGGATGTGATGAGGGTAGGAGGGAAGGGGAGAGGAAGGGGGTATGAAGGGAAGGGGAGAGGAAGAGGGTATGAGGGGAGGGGAGAGGAAGAGGGTATGAGGGGAGGGGAGAGGAAGAGGGCATGAGGGGAGGGGAGAGGAAGGGGGTATGAAGGGAAGGGGAGAGGAAGAGGGTATGAAGGGAGGGGAGAGGAAGAGGGTATGAAGGGAAGGGAGAGGAAGAGGGAAGGAGAGGAGATATGAGGGAGGGGGTAGGAGGGGAGGAGTGAGGGGAGAGGAAGGGGGGAGGGAGGAGGGAGGGTGTAAGAGGGGAGGTGTGAGGGGAGAGAACGGAAACTGATAGAAACTAGCCTGAATGATGGGGGACTTGGCAGGGAGAGGGGAAGAGTGGTAGGAAGAGGGGAGGAAAGGTGTAAGGGGAGAAGAGGGGAGGAGTGACTGGGAGAGGAGAGGGGAGGTGTGAGAAGGAGAATGGAAGGAAGGAAGGGGAGGAGAGGGGAGGGGAGGGTTATGAAGAGAGAGAGTAGGGGGAGGGGGAGGTATGAATGGGATAGGCAGTGAATGGGAGTTAATGGCATGGCAGAATTTACAGGCAACTTGGCCTCTGTGGAAGGGGAGGGGGAGGGAAGGCAGGTGGAGGGAGAGAAGGGGTGGGGAGTGGGGGGAGGAGAGGGAAGGGAAGGGAGAATTAGTTGAAGGGAAAGGTAGGGTTATAGGAGGGGAGAGGAAGAAGAAAAGGAGGTTGGAGGAGGAGAGAAAAGGGAAGGGAGGTTGAAGGAAGGGAAGGGAAGGGGAGAGAGGAGAAGAGAAGTTAGCATGGAGGAGATAACGAAACTTAGGAGACGTGGAGAGGTGAGGGGAGGGGAGGGAAGAGGAAGGGAGGGAAGGAGGAGATGGAGGAGGGGAGGGGAGAGGGTAGGGAAGAATTTATAAAAAGGATGAAGGGGGTGAGGGGAGGGGAGGAGAAGGGAGATGAAGTGTAGCACGGGAAGAGGGTAGACGAGGTGAAGGGAAGGGAGGTGAATTAGAGGAGAAGGGGAAGGGAAGAGAGAGAGGGGAGGAATGGGTGGAAGGGAGGTAGGGATGGAAGGAAGAATCAGTGATGGAAGATTGGAAAATTTTCAGGTATTCGTCTGTGTGTGTGTGTGTGTGTGTGTGTGTGTGTGTGTGTGTGTGTGTGTGTGTGTGTGTGTGTGTGCATGTGTGTGCGCGTGCGTGTGTATGCGCGCGCACGTATTATGATCCCCTAAAAAGTGTGTGTGTTCACCTGGCCTCACCTGTTTCCCCATCACACCCCACCACCTGGCCTGCCTAAAGCTGTGTACACCTTCACCTCTCTCTGCTGTACCTTCACGTCATTTTACTTCACCTCCTTCACTTCACTTCCTTCACTTCACTTTTCCTCTCTCATTTCTTCGTTTCCCTCTCTTCGGTTCCTTTTCCTCTTCCCCTCATCCCTTTCGTTCCCTTCCCTTCCCATACCTTAATCTTACCTTACCTTACCTTACCTTACCTTACCTGAGTTAGCCTTACCTTACCTTACCTAATCAAACCTAGCCTTACCTTACATTACCTTACCTAGCCTGGCCCAACTAAAGCTGAGTTAAATCTAGTTCCCTTCTGACCTACTCATACATCCAGCCTCCAGCCCTTCACTACGATGACTCGTTACTCAGCATAGAGATTATTTGGACTGGATTGGTTATGCTGTTGTCTGCATTAACCCCCTCAGTTTGATAACACTTTCTTCAGTTGAGTAAAATCGTCTGGAGGTAGCAAAGATAAGCTGAGAGAGAGAGAGAGAGAGAGAGAGAGAGTCACTTGACCAAAACTATGAACGCTCAGTATGTTGTGACTTGAGGAGAGGCGATACGAACTCAGCACACCGTGAGAGAGAGAGAGAGAGAGAGAGAGAGAGAGAGAGAGGGCGATACGAACTCAGCACACCGTGAGAGAGAGAGAGAGAGAGAGAGAGAGAGAGAGAGAGAGAGAGAGAGAGAGCTTCTAAGAGGTTTAGGATCGTGGATGACAAATGGCCAGACAGTATCTATATTTCCCAGGTCCCTAAAAATATTTGCAGGGGATGGCGAGTCACCCGGGACAGGGGGAGGCAGGGGTGAGTGAGGGTGGATTAGACCAGGGTGAGACAGGGGATTGGGGGAAGGGTGAGGCAGGGAGGGTAAGGCAGGGTGAGGCAGGAGAAGTAAAAAGAGGATACAGGAGATGAATGGTGAGGGAGAGATGAGTAAGATAAGGTAAGAGTAGGAAGGGAGAGGATATTCAGGAAAGGAAGGGGAGTGAAGGGATGGGTGGGGAAGGGAGAGAAAGGTAAAGAAGGGTGAGAAAGGATGGAGGAGGGAGAGGAATGGTTGGGAAGGGTGGGAGGGATGAGGAAGGATTGAGACGAAAGGCAAGGAAGGTTAGGGAAGAGAGAGGAAGGATGCGGAGTGTGGGGAAGGATGGGGTAGGGAGAGGTAGAGTAGGGAAGAATGGAGAAAGGAAAGGAAAGGTGGGGAAGGGAGGGGAATGGTGGTAATCGGCAGGGAAGAAAGAGAAAGGATGACGAAGAGTGGGAAGGGAGAAGGGTACCGAAGGGGATGAAATGAACTGAAAGATGAGGATGGGAGGAGAAGTGTAGGGATGTGTAAGGAAGTGAAGGTAAAGGAAGGGAAGTTCGATGTTGCAAGAAAGAAGCACATCAGCATACCGACTTAACCTAGCACTAACCAACACAGGAGTCCTCAGTGGTGTGTAGGTGTAGTGGTGTAACACAGGACTTCACTCTGTTAGGAAGGGCTTGGCTGGGTTGTCTGTTTGTGGACTGGAGAGGGTGAAGAGGAACTTTCTGGCTTGTGTGTGTGTGTGTTTGTGTGTATGTGTGTGTGTGTGTGTGTGTGTGTGTGTGTGTGTGTGTGAGAGAGAGAGAGAGAGAGAGAGTATTTATGCTTGATTTGTGTTGTTTCTTTTCCGATATTCATTGTCATTATTCTCTCTCTCTCTCTCTCTCTCTCTCTGCTCAAACTATTACTTTTCTCCCCTCACCAGCCCCCCCCCCCACCCGCCTCTTTACATTTTAATATCTAACTCCCCCTTTTGTTCCTATACAGAGTCGTGTTGGCGGAGGGGGCGTAGCCAGACGTGTGAAAAGGGGGAACGCGGCCCCTCCTGTCTCTGCCGCATTAGACCTTATTGTATGGACGACTGCCGTGAGTATTATTATTATTATTATTATTATATCTGAAATACCTGTATGTTTTTTTATACATTTTTTCAACATTAATATTCAAACAATTTTTTTTTTTTTGTAAGATTCTTTTCACGTGCTGTTTTTCCAGATCTACTTGTATCTATTATATTTTTCCCCATACTCTTTCCCTCCCCAACCAAAAAAAAAAAAAAAAATCTACAGAATCTTGTATACATATTTCGATGCTGTGAAGTTGACCCTCCTCTTGTCCGCCTAAAATAATATTAATAATAATAACAGTTCCGGGTTTGGCTGCTAAGGGTTCGTACGTAATTTGTTTTTAATGTAAGGAAGAAGGAACCAAAGGCCAGACGCCCGCAAAATTGTTTCCTCAAAGAAAAAAAACAAAAACAAGGTAACAGAGAGCATACATTATTTCAGGTGTTATATCTCGGTTCATATACCTTACATTACAGTATTTTCTTTTCGATGATATAATGAGATGGAGGGATGGGGTGGAGCGGTATATGAGAGAGGGGGGTGTGAGTTGGGAGCAGGGCAGTGAAATGGCGGGGGACAGGGCGACTTGGAGGCGATTTGTTTGTGGCCACCCCAAACGGGATTGAGGCGTCTGGCAATAGATAGATAGATAGATAGGTATAATTTGTCCACTGTAGACCTGTAATTTTGGGGGCATCTGGTTGATTGTGGGTAGATTGTTTTTATTTGGGTCATTTTAGAGGAGTATTCTGCACACTTCTGGACGTAAGAGATTAGTGTCCACTTTTTTTTTTTTTTTTTTTTTTTTTTTTTTTTGTCATACTGGTGTGGATATTAGATATTTTTGCCGACTCAGATTGGTGATGATGATGATGATGATGATGATGACTTAGTAGAAGAGGGGAATAATATCGAGGGTTTGAGGATGGATGTCTGTAGTAATGGCTATTTTTCACGTGGCACTTTGATGCAAATTCTTCCACACCTGTGCTTCTCCCCATTTCCTGTTCGTGGCTCTCACATACCTCGTAGTTGCAGCGAACAGTTCAATTGCAGTGGTTTGAAATGGCAACAGAGCCTTGGGAGCCCCGGTTAAAGTAGCAGTGATATTAAAGCAAAATGGAAATTATGCAGTTTGGCTTCGGTAGTTTGGATGTGCAGAAATACAAAAATGATTATTGACTACAGCAGGACGATGATGATGATGATGATGATGATGACGATGAGGATGAATACAGTTTCTTCTTCCAAGTAAATAGTTTTTATGGTAATCTGGAGAAAGTTTGCCAAGAAAGAAAAAGAAAATATGTTGGATTTTTTTTTTTCTTGCGTAAAGTTTGGAGTTTGCCAGTCAGCGGCGCGGGGGGGGGGGAGGTGTTTTCATTATGCTGGGTCAGGGTTGTGGAATTAGGTCATCATCGGGATAACTTTGGGTCATTGTGTTTTCCGGTTATTTTGAGGTAATGTTGAGTGTATACCCGGTGGCTGTTTCATTATTACTATTATTCACTATTTCGTTATTTTTCGTTCATTGTTTCATTGTTATTCACCCTAACCGAAGCTGGGAAATGGAGTTAGCATGATATAGGAACTGTATATGCGTCACATCTGTTTGGTTGTGGTGTTCATTCTCCGCTTTTTTCGTGTATGTGTAATTAAATTGATTGATAAATAGAGAGATGTGATGGTGTGTGTGTGTGTGTGTGTGTGTGTGTGTGTGTGTGTGTGTGTGTGTGGCTAATTCCCGGAGGCTGGCCCTTATTTAATTTTACGCCCGAATCAGTAGTTATACACCGAGTACCATTGTATTTTAACGCCATTTTATTCATTTTTTTTTTTTTTATTCTTTTGCGAGGTGATGTGACGGTTCTTGAGTATAGTTTTTTTTTTCTTTACTTTAGTTATCCATTATTTGTGCATTTTATTTTGTAGGCGTGGTTTTAGCTGCAAATATGGATGATTTTCAGTATTATCTATTTATTTGCTTTATCTTCAACTACTTGCTTTAAATATGTTTGTGGATTTGACAAGTTCTTCCTTACTTTAAAATTGTCTTTCTGTTTAACCTAATTTGTTGTTTTATATGTTTCTTGTTTCTGATTTTCTTCGTATTTCTTTCCTTTTTATGGTGATGCTTTAAGAAAAAAATAATTACATTCAGTACCAACGGGGAAGTAATTACGAGGAGAGGTGCGTCGGGAGGAAGGAGAGGAGGAGGAGGAAGGAGAGAATGAAAAGGAATGAGGAGGAGGAGGAAGGAGAGAATGAAAAGGAAGAGGAGGAGTATGAAAGCGGGTGCTAAAGAGTGGGTTGAGAGGTTTATTAGAGAGAGAGAGAGAGAGAGGAACGACTGAGAGAGGAGGAGACAAACAAGAGAATTGTCACAAGAATGAACAATGTGTTGTGTATATTTGGTAAAGTTTTCTCATCTCTCTCTCTCTCTCTCTCTCTCTCTCTCTCTCTCTCTCTCTCGAGGGAGGTATTATATCCTTGTCGTGAAACGGCTCCACTGACGCACTCTACGGCTTGTGATCTGGATGTCAGCTCTCTTCCTTTCTTTCTTTCTTCCTTTCTTTCTCTCGATCCTTCTCGCTTGCAGTTTTTGTTGCCGTCCTTTCTCTTGATTCTTCTCCTTTTTTCTCTATTTTTCCTTTTCGCTCACTCATTTCGATATCCTCTCTCTCTCTCACACACACACACACACACACACACACACACACACACACACACACACACACACACACACACACTCCACTTTCTGTTCTAATGATCCTCTTAGGTCAACTCAGCCATTTCTCTCTCTCTCTCTCTCTCTCTCTCTCTCTCTCTCTCTCTCTCTCTCTCAAAATGTCACCGAAAAAAGCCTTTGCCATCTTTTACAGTTAACTTAGTTGTCTTCCTCTCTCACTTATCGTTATTAAAAGTTAACTCTCTCTCTCTCTCTCTCTCTCTCTCTCTCTCTGCCATCCTCGTCTAAATATTTCTCCTATAGTTACTACCCACCTTTCCTTTCCCTCTTTTTCCCTACTCTTTTCCCTTGTTATCATCCTCATTTTGGCCACTGAGCTCTTTTTGTGTGTCCGTCTCTGGGTATAGGTTTGACAGCCCGTTCCCTGAGGCCCAGAATTCATCTACCATACGCCTTCACCGGAGTCCACTTTAGCGCTAATGCCCACCGTCCATCTATCGCCCTCGCCCGCCTGTGATAGTATTAAATGGGGTGTGTTTACTTAATAGATCTGGTATATATTCACAACTACAAATAATTATCCTCCTCTGTGCTCCAGTTACGAATCGAACCCGCGTTCTTCTTGATAGATGACACTCCCTCTAACCACTTGACTGTTGCTTCATAAATTGTTATATTGTCGGCTAAGACATTCTTGTCGTTTATATTGTGTCTTACGAGGTACTAGGATGACGTTATTAGAGAGAGAGAGAGAGAGAGAGAGAGAGAGAGAGAGAGAGAGAGAGAGAGAGAGAGAGAGGTGGGGGGGATTGACATTGAAGTAGAGACGTGGGAGGAAGGGGGAGTAGGAAGTGAGAGAGAGAGAGGGGGGGGGAGGGAGGGAAGCAGAGAGAGAGAAAGAATGAGAGAAAGAGAAGGAATAGCAGAGATAAAAATGAGGAATGAGACAGTCATAGCCAACATTAACGTTACAGAGAGAGAGAGAGAGAGAGAGAGAGAGAGAGAGAGAGTGTTATGGATCTTCAGGACCAAATTAAGATCACAAGAGTGCAGAGTGTGTGTGTGTGTGTGTGTGTGTGTGTGTGTGTGTGTGTGTGTGTGTGTGTGTGTGTGTGTGTGTGTGTGTGTGTGTGTGTGTGTGTGTGTGTGTGTGTGTGGTGTGTGTGTGTGTGTGTGTGTGTGTGTGTGTGTGTGTGTTGGCAACATAAGTGTAGTGTGTAAAAAGAGAGTGAGAGAGGATGTTTGAGCACGGGGCGTGTGTATTGTGGCAGGTCTCTCTTTCTCTCTCTCTCTCTCTCTCCTTTGATTATTATTTTATATCCTCTTTATTTTTCATGCCATCATCTCTTCCCCTTTTTCATATTCTTGTCTCTTGCCAATTCTTTTCCTCGCATCTTGTTCCCGTTTCTTTACATTTCGTTTTTTCGTCTCTGTTTTCTCTGTGCTACGTCTGATTTCTTTTTCCTTTCTCATCTTTTCACTTCTTTCCCTTCTCTTTCAATTTTTTTTTTCACTACATCTTTATTGCATCCTTCCCTGTCTATTATTCTTCCTTCATACCTCTTCACTAATTTACTCTCTCCTGTGTTCTCCTTATTCCTTTGTTTATATTCTTCCTCCTCCCATCCCTCTCTACCTCCTGTCTCCATCCTACCTTCATCTCCTTCCTCCTTCCTTCCTTCCTTTCCACTCATCTTCCATCTTTAATTTTTCCTTCCTCCCTCTCACTTCTTTGTCCATGGCCTTCCTTCATTCATCCTCTAGTTTTCTTTCCCTCCTTTTTCCTGTCCTTCTCTCTCTCTCTCTCTCTCTCTCTCTCTCTCTCTCTCTCTCTCTCTCTCTCTCTCTCTTTTTTTTTCGCCCTCTCTCAACTTCACCTCTCTTTTGCTGTTTCTGTGTTTCCGTTTCTCTCACCCTTCCTTCCTCTGCCTGTCCTTCTTCCCCCCTCCTCTCCTCCTCTTTTCTCATGTCTTGTAATCATCCCCTCCTTCCTTCACAGCCTCCTCCTTTCCTCCTCTTATCTCCCCTTCTTTCCCTTACTCCCCTATTCTTCCTCTCGTCTCACCTTTCATCTTTTCCTTCTTCCGTTCCTCTTCCTTCATCCTTATTCACTTCACTTCTTTTTTTTCTCTTCCTTTTCCCCTCCTTCCCGCTACCTTTTCCCTCCTCCCCCCCCTCCTTCCCGCCTCCTTTTCCCTCCTCCCCCCCCCTCCTTCCCGCCTCCTTTTCCCTCCTCCCCCCCCCTCCTTCCCGCCTCCTTTTCCCTCCGTCTTCCTTTCCCCTCTTCATCCCTCCTTCCTTCCTTTTTTCCCTCTACTTCTTTCTTTTCCTCATTGTCCGCTACTTCACCTTCCTTCCCTCTTTCTCTCCCGTCTTCCTTCTCTTTTCTTTCCTTCCTCCTCCTTTCTTCCCGTCTTTGTGTCCTTTCTCACATCCTTCCTTCCCCAGTCTCTCTCTCTCTCTCTCACACACACACACACACACACACACACACACACACACACACACACACACACACACACACACACACACACACACACACACACACACACACACACACACACACACACAATTTTCCTTGCCTCCTTCCTTCATTCAGTCCATCCTTTCCTCCTCCTCCCATCCATCCATCCATCCTTCCATCCTTCCTCCTCTCCCTGCTCTTTCCCTCTTTCCTTTCCTGCCTTTCCCCAATAACACACATTCCTTCCCCTCGTCACACCCCGGCAATGACATTTTCTCGCCCCTCATCCCCCACCTAATTATTTACCGGGAGGCCATTTACCGGGATGGATATTTACTGGGAAGCCATTTACCGGGATGGATATTTACCGGGAAACCATTTACCGGGACGGATATTTACCGGGAGGCCATTTACCGGGATGGATATTTACCGGGAAGCCATTTACCGGGATGGATATTTACCGGGAAGCCATTTACCGGGATGGATATTTACTGGGAACTCATTTACCGGGGTGGATATTTACCGGGATGGACATTTACTGGGATGGATTTTTACCGGGATGGATATTTACTGGGAACTCATTTACCGGTATGGATATTTACCGGGATGGGTATTTACCGAGAAGTAATTTACCGAGATGGATATTTACTGGGAACTCATTTACCGGGATGGATATTTACCGGGAATTAATTTTTATCGGGATGGATATTTACCAGGATGGATATTTACCGGAATGGATATTTTCCGGGATGGATATTTAACGTGGAACTTATTTACCGGGATGGATATTTATCGGGAAACCATTTACCGGGGTGGATATGTACCGGGAAGTAACTTACCGGGATGGATATTTATTGGGAACTCCTATACCGGGGTGGATATCCAAGGCATATCAAATTACATGCATCCTAGGAATATCGAATTACCTGCAACATTACCGCCTCAGAAGCTGGTAGTGTGTGTTGAGTGGATTATCGTTTTACCTGACTTTCGTTCCGTTGTTTATTTTCGTATTCAACACACTTTCTGGCTTTGTACAGTTGCGGACATAAATACTGATCCACTTTGCACCTGATAAGAAAATGGTTAAGCGTACTAAGGCAGATTTTATGTATTTATTTTTTTCTTTACACTGTTGCTCTCTTTGCACAGCACTGATGATAAGTAAGGGAGAATTACCGCCTAACCCATAGCTCTTCTCGACCGGGTAGAGTCAGACAGCCCAATTATTAAAACTGAATTCGCCAAGATGTAAACTAACCTATATCTTTTGACGTGCATTTATGGAACACCCGTAACTGGTAGATGTTATTAGCCTGCATCCCACATAACAGAGCGTTGTCAGCAGAGAATAGTCAACGATGATACAGAAAGATCCAGGTTATTTTATCATCACACGTTTCAGAAATTTGTTGGTAAAAACTGGGAGCTTGTCCACACCTTCACCAGCCCAATTTGAACCCCTTCAGTCCGGTGACCTGTGCTTTACTGATTATTTTCTTGCTGCTTTCACTCGTTTGTATTTAGATCTGGGGAAATTCCGCGTCGTGAGGGAGTGAGTGCTGTATCTGATTAAGTTAAAATAGTCTCCCCACAGCTGAAAAAAAGCGACAGGAGATAGCAAAAAAAAGTATAATGTTTATACTACGATCTGAAGGCTTTTCCTCTCACCCAGTTTCCATTTCTCGCCGACTCTCTTCAGTAGCCTGTCTCTTCGCCGCAGTGTTGCATTAAATTTCCTTTTGCTTATTAGGCGGGGTACACTTTTTTTTTTTCTTTCCAGCGCTAATCAGAACAGAATACGAGTACGAGGAACGTCCCGGGGGTGAAGAGTTTAATTAACACTTACTTTTTTCACTGTTTTCCATTCAGGTAAGGTAATTTTCTGGCCGGAATCCAGATCCTCTCCACCTACACGCGATAATTACCCAAGATTATCCCCTGAATGACCCTGGATTATTCCCAGTAGCCCGGGAAAGCTAAATTACCGGGGGCCTCACCTCCCCACGTTCCAGCTTCACACTAATGAAAGCATTCTTAAGTGGTGTTCTGGATTTGTTGCTTTTAGATTTGTTTTCCTTTCCTTATTATTTTTTTTTTTATGTAAGGAAGAAGGAACCCAAGGCAAGGAGTAGGCAAGGTTGTTCCCTCCAAGAAAAAAAATAATGAAGAGATTTATAGAGTCACATTCATGATCCGTTCTTTGGGGGCCTTGTTATTATCTTTTATTTATTTTTCCTCATTATTCATATTCAGTGATTATCGTTTCGTACATCACACTAACTAAAACACTCATATTTTCTTCTTAGACTTCTTTTGTGTGTGTGTGTGTGTGTGTGTGTGTGTGTGTGTGTGTGTGTGTGTGTGTGCTTTGGAATTGTATCATTGTTTGTGCTATATTTGTTATGAATAGTTTTACTGCTTTGAGGAGGAGGAGGAGGAGATCTCTTCCCTTTTTAGTCCATTCATCCACACGATTTATTTTATCCAAAGTTAGAAAGGGTTTTCGAACTGGAGGTGTTAGGTACAGCCGTCGTTAACCCTCTTCATCTCGTAATTCCTCCATAGTGGAAAAAAATTGTCTGTAGATAGCTAAAATGAGCGAGAAATGAGCGAGAATGACGTCATCTAATGGGAGGGTTAAATTAAAAGCCTCATTTATTACCTTTCCATTACTCTCGTTGTTTTTATTTGCTTATTTAGTGTTTTATTCATACATGCTGTTCGTTTTCCGTTTAGTGGGCCTTTTATGTGTTTCTGTTCTGCATTTTTAAGAATCTTTTACGAGTTTTATGCTCTCTCTCTCTCTCTCTCTCTCTCTCTCTTTCTCTCTGACGCCACCTCGCAGTAGAAGGTAACAGCAAGCATATTTACCAACTCTTATTAACCCTCAAGCTCCTGTGACCCACCCTCAGTTGAATAAAATCGTCTTGGGTTACCTGGAGTAAGATGCGAGAGTTTTCTTGACCATGAGAGGGTTCAGTGTTAGGGTTCAGTGTTCATCTTATTTCATTTTATTCTGCATTTTTTTCACGTTTCTCTGTCAGGTTGTAAAGTTACCTCGTCTGTCTATTATGATTCTTTTTTTCTTCTGATAAATCTACCCATCTGTCTGTCTCCTCTTTCGTCCTCCTATTGCAGAAGGAGGAGCCTCAGGAGTCAACCCACGTCTCTGTCTGTCTGTCTGTCTGTCTGTCTGTCTGTCTCTCTCTCTCTCTCTCTCTCGCTCTCTCATATCTGTCTTTCATCTACGGTGCATTAGTCAGCGAGATTGCGTCACGGTTTACGAACATTAGCGGTCACTGACTCTCTCTCTCTCTCTCTCTCTCTCTCTCTCTCTCTCTCTCTCTCTCTCTCTCTCTCTATCCTTTCCTCCTCGTTCTCTCTTGATTTCCTTTCTTCCTACAGGCCTTTTTTTCCTCTTCTTTCACCTCCACTCTCCTCCCTTCTGTTCCATTTTCCTCCTCCTCCTCCTCCTCCTCCTCCTCTTCCTCCTCCTCCTCTTCCTCCTCCTCTTCCTCCTCCTCCTCCTCCTGCTCCTCCTCTTCTTCCTCCTCCTCGCCGACATAGAGCATTTTAACCCTCCCTGTCCCGAGACACAATCTGTTAGTGACCACGGTAACACAGTCTCTCTCTCTCTCTCTCTCTCTCTCTCTCTCTCTCTCTCTCTCTCTCTCTCACACACACACACACACACACACACACACACACACACACACACACACACACACACACATCACCGGCCTTGCTCCCTCCGTTACAGTTTATCTATATACTGCATGGTGGTGGTCCTTCTCACATTTTCCTTCCGGCTTTGGTCTAGAGGGGGCTGGTGGGTGGGGGTAGCCTTCCTCCTTTACTGTCCTCATCTTAGACTCATAAAAAAGATATCAGAGTCTACGTATAAGCTTCGGAAGGACCAGTATATCTGTTGTGGTTTGGTTTGCTTTGTACTCTTTTGTACTCCTTTACGTAACATCATCATTATCATCATTATCTTTTCGTTATTATTATCTTCATCATCATCATCATCATCATCTTTGCAATCCCTCTTCCCTTCTTTGGTCTTTTCTTCCACCCTTCCTTCATTTATTCTCTTCCCTCCTCTCCTCCTTATTTCTTCCTTTACTCCTTCTCCATTCCTTCTTCCCTTTTTCCTTCCTCCTTTCTCTTGTTAAATTCTCCTTCTTCCTTTTTTCCTTCCTCCGTCACTTTCTCTCTAAATATTCCTTCATCCTTTCCTTCCTCTTTCCTTCATTCTCACTTCCTTCATGTTTCCATCCCTCTTTTTTCCTCATAGATTTCTTTTCCTACACTCTTTCTTCATTCCCTCCTCCCTCCACTTCTCTTCCTTCATTCTATCTCTTCCATCCTCTCCTCCTTTCTTCTCCTTTCTTCTTCCATCGTCTTCCTCGGTATGGGAAACAGGAAAGCATTGTGGAGAAATAGAGTGAGTGACAGAAATGGCCGTAGATAGCGATGGACTGACAGGCGGGGAGAGATATAGTTCAGAAGAAGACATAGTAGGCTTCACGTAACGTCATTTCGTAATTAAATAAAATCGTCTGGAGGTAACAGGAATGAATAAATGTTGAGTAAAATCGTCTGGAAATAACAGGAATGAGTGGATGTTGAATAGAATCGTCTGGAGGTAACAGAAATGATTGGACGTTGAATAAAATCGTCTGGAGGTAACAGGAATGAATGGACGTTGAATAAAATCGTCTGAAATTAACATGAATCAATAAACGTTTCTCTTCAGCTGTATAAAATCGTCTGGAAGTGTCAGGAATCAATAAACGTTTCACTTAAGCTGGATAAAACCGTCTGGAAGTAACAGAAATCAATAAACGTTTCTCTCAAGCTGAATAAAATCGTCTGGAGGTAGGAGGAGTGAGCGATTAATATTCCTTGTCTCACTGGAAGGAGATGAAGTAAACCAGGATGAAGAAACTTGAAACGAAAGCAGGAAATAATCGATAAGAAGAAAAAAAATATGCTATAGACAGCGTCCTTCCTAAGTCAGAAGAAGATCGTAGCTAAAATGAATAATCAGAGGCGTCATCGTGCTGAAGGGGTGATGGAGCGTGTTCGTAACCCATTCCCTACGAGAGATTTTTCCTTACTAAGATAAAAAAAAATTGTCTTACGGTACCAGGAAGATAATATGAAGAGGTCTTGCAAGAAAAATGGTAGTACAAAAAAAATATATATAATGTGTAAAAATGTACCTTCAAAGAAACAGACACACACACACACACACACACACACACACACACACACACACACACACACACACACACACACACACACACACACACACACACACACACACTACAGATTCATTCATTTTTAGATTCCTGAACGGATTGCATTTAAAAGACTGTAGTTTGAAGACAGAAAGAAAAACTGGAGAAGACAAACCACGGATGTTGTAATCGGAAGTGCCAAGGTAATTACAGACATTCATCATCATCATCATCATCATCATCATCACTATTACTATTTATAAAGCCATCATCACTGTTATCATTTTTAAAACATCATCATCATCATCATCATTATCTCATCTTCCCATGTCGTAAATAAAGTTAGAACGACTCAGAAACCAGAAGAGGAAATGGACAATAAAAGAAGGATTGGCAGAAGGCAAACTGAACTAGCGCCTTTACCCCCAAGGTCCCTAACCCCTTTTCAGCTCAGTTGGTGGTCAGGTGTAGTCAGATTTAGCTCATAATCAGGCGTAAGTAAAGCTAGTGGTATTTCTTACAACGAGTGCCCCTGTTCTCGTTAGAAAAGGAGACTCCCTAACACATCTTCCTTATCGATTTATTCTGGGGGGATACGGCGATATTAGAATGACCTTAACAGCACACAAGAGGTTGGTAAGGTGTAATAAGCAAAATAAATCGCTTAGGAAGAGGTGTTAGGGAGCTTCCGTTACCGAGGAGAACACGGGCCTTCGTGGATGTATTTTGTGTTTATTTTTGCATCATCCAGACGATTTTTTTGCTCAGGATGGGTTAGATGTCGTCTTGATTAACGTCTGTACTAATTAAATACCCTTCCTAAGCTTAAGAAAATCGTCTGACAGTAGCAGGGATAAGATGGATTAGATGTCATCGCACTGAAGGAGTTAAGGAAGAGCGAGAAAATATAAAGAGGGAGTATTTGTGTTTCTCAGGGTCAGAATTTGTGCAAGTAAATGGAAGGACATACTACAGAACCGTCTTTAAATGTCCGCCGCGGCTTGTGTTCGAACCCTGACTCTGGGCTAAAAGGGTACGCAGCCACAGACCCACCTTAGCTGATGAGTGATTATGATGATGGTGAATAACAGGGTGATGGTGATGTTGATGATGGTGGTGGTGGTGAGACATATGATGATGATGATGAGTAACATGATGATAAGATGATGATATATGATGAGTAACATGATGATAAGATGATGATATATGATGAGTAACATGATGATGATGATGATGATAATGATGATGATACAAGACCGCTCAGGAAGGCTGTGGTTCAAAAATGTATATCTGAAACAACCTGAAACATATTCAAGAGTGACCTCGACCCGCCTGAAGGACAGCCATTGTGTTGCGGACGCGACCGTAGCGCTATTATCGGAGAGAGAGAGAGAGAGAGAGAGAGAGAGAGAGAGAGAGAGAGAGGGAGGGAGGGAGGGAGGGAGAGGGGGGGGAGGGCGGAGAAAAGAGTAGGTGACACGGAATGTATTTGTTGTTGACTGGAGAGAAACCGGAAATGGTGTGTTGACCGTTGCATGGTTAGGATAGCTCAGGTGTTCTGTTTCAGCTAATGCACGATATTTATTCAGGTGTTAGTGGGCTTTAGTATGTATGTTCAGGTGAGAGTGAGTGTGAGAGTGTTAAGTACGTAGGTGCAGTAATTGTGAAGGAGGTTAACATAAGAGGATATGGAGAGGTATTGTTGCTGTAATTAACTCCAGTCTGTGTGGCCGAGCAGACCCGTCAACTACAGGTAAACAACGGATCCTATGAGGCCGTCCTACAAGTATATTACAGTACGTACACCTTGAGAGTAGAGTTACACAAGCGAGTACATTGGATGATGGTACAAAGGTGTTGCCTCGGAAGATGTGTGAGTGTGGAGGCTGGAAGAGGACTGCCTGAAGGTGTATCTGAGCGTACATAGGAGCAGGAAATTCTGATGTGACGAATATTAATCTTCAAGAGTGAGGGCCGTGGAAATGAGCATGTTTAGCATCTCATGGTGAAGGTAACTCCAGTATTTTTTATTCCAGCTGATAGCACGCGAATTTATTAAGCTTTGAGGGGGGTCACAGGGATCAGAGTGAGTTATCAGTACAAACTTTAAAACGCTCATAGTCAGGATGGGTCGGCTATTCTCTCCAAGATGACACAAGACGATTTTATTCAGCTGAATGAGTCAGAATCCGTTGAGAGTGAAGGAAGGGATTTGGTCTGTGTAGGCTGGATGGGATGATACACATAGTCGTAAAGATATAGAGTACGGAAGTCTGTTGCTCAAAGGGCAGAAGAGTGTGGTAAAATGGAATGGACACTCAGAGAGAATGGATATGATCAGGATGGCGACATTGGTGTATATTTTTGGCTTTGAGGGTGCTAAGGGACTTGAAAGGCCATGGGGAAGGAGATTGAAATATGTAACAGGATAAGTAAATAGGAGCGGTATGGAGGAGGTGTGGACGTGAAGGAAGTAAAAGAACTGACGAAGGGTGTACATAAGTGCTTGAGCTGTGTCGACACTGGGAACATGCACATGACAAGGGTTACATCTCTTTTGTCAGATGGCAGTCCACGGAAATGACTCAAATATATGGGCATTGTAAAGCAAAAGTTTGTGTGGGTCCTTCGGTTCGTAATGTTGAGTCGAACATCTCGAAGGTTTGAATGATTTATATCCGTCATCTGTCTCTATCTATCTAGCTAAGTGTTCATCTATCTATCGCGAGACCTTGATGTCAAAGCCTTAATCTCGTAGAAGCAATAAGGTGCGTAGGATGAAAGAGGATGGTATATAACGTTTATCATATATGTTTAGCTATCGTGTGTGTGTGTATATATATATATATATATATATATATATATATATATATATATATATATATATATATATATATATTATACTTACGTAAGCGTACGCGCGACTGGGGGGGAAAGGAGAGACTGGAAGGGGAGGACATGAAGGAGTGGAAGAAAAAAAGAGAAAAGAAGATAGGAGAAAAGAGAAGAGACGGGTAAGAAAAGTTAGGTTAAGTAAGGCAAGGTTACGTTAGTTTAGTGTAGGTGAGGTAGGTTGAGATTGAATTGGATAGGCTAAGTTAGTTCAGGTCAGTTCAGATCAGGTCAGGTGAGGTCAGATTGGGGTAAGTGTGGTGGGGTAGGAATAGCTAAATCAGCGTCGAGTAACATACACTACATTAGCCTCAAGTACGTTTAGCGTCGTTAGTTCTGTGTCCTAACTTTTGCTGACTTTTTAAATATTTTGTTTCTCCTCCCCTTCCTCCTTGCATTTTTTTTTTCTTTTTCGTTTCGTCATGTTTCTTTCATCCCCTCTTTACGTGTTTTTTATGGATTCTCTCTCTCTCTCTCTCTCTCTCTCTCTCTGCCTTCCTTTCTCCCTCCTCTCTTTCATGTCTCGCATCTCCTCTCCTCTTCTTTTTATGCCTGTTTTCATTATCATCCTTCCCGTTCTCCCTTCCTATGTCCCTCTCCCTTTTTTCATATTTATATTTCTCTTTTTTCCCCCTTTTCGTGTTTTATGTCTTTCTTTTCATACTTTCCTCTTCGTTATCATCATGTCTCCTCTTCCCCGTCTCCCTTCCTGTTTATATGATTGTTTAAAGTCTCCATCTTTGCATCTCATCTTTCCTCTCCCCCTGTGTACTTTTATTTTCACGTTTTTCCTCTTTATTTATGTTTGTCTCTCTTTTGTTTATTTTCTTTTTCTGTCATGATTATTTTTTCCGTACTCTCTCTCTCCTTTTCCTCCTGCCTTCCTTTCCTCTGTTTTCCTTTTGTTTTTCTTTCACTCCCATTTTCCTGTGTGCCTTTCCCCCTCTGCCCGTTTTCTCTCCTATACCTACATCTCTTATTTTCCTGCCCCTTTTCTGTTTGTTTTCCTTGTTCATATTTCGTCTACTTTTTCATTTCTAATTTTCTTTCGTGTCCTTTTTTTAAGTTTGATTTTCTTTGTTCTCATCTCCTTCCTTTTTTCCCTTCCTCTTTCTTGTCATCAACCTGTTTCCCTTTTCCGACGTAACCTTTTCATCCAGCTGTCTTTATTCCTTCCTTTCACCTCTCCTTTTCCTGTTTGGCGTCTCTTTTCCGATCTTGCTGTTTTTTCCTCTTTTTTTCCTTCCACTCTCTTCCCGCTCGTGTCTAATTTTATCATCTTTTTCTTATTCACTTCCTGTCTTTATCTTCCTCAATTTTTATTTCCCCTCGAATCTTTTTTTCACTCAACGTCTCTCTTTTTTGTGTGTGCCTTTTTTTAATTCCTTTCGTTTGTTTCTTTCCCAGACTCTCCCGATTGTCTCTCTTCCCCTTCCTCTTCTTGTGTACTTTCTCATGCAATATTCTTCTTTCTTTCTTTGCTATCTTCTATTTTCCTAACCCCTCCGTGTCTCCTCCTCTTTGTTATATATATTTCTTGATTTCTCTGTCTTTTCTCCATTTATTTACGTGTGTTTCCTCTCCTGTTATTTTTATTTGTTCAGTTATTCGTTCCTGTTTTTTTATATATTTTTTTACATTTTTTCTCGTGTGTTTTTAAAGCTTGTTTCTTCTTCTTTTCTTATGCACTTCCTTCTTTCCTTCTCTCTGTGTGCTTCCTTTTATCACCATGGTTGTCCTTTCCACCTCATTCCCTTCCTTTCATCTCTTATTTAATGTTCCCATTCTTCTCCTCGTCTCTCCTTCCCTTTGCCCCTCCTCCTTACATATACTTTTATTACTCCCCTCTTCCCTACCCCTCGCCGTCGTCTCTCTCTCTCTCTCTCTCTCCCCCCCCCCTTACTACTCCTTCCATTCTTCCTTCGTCCGCCTCCTTTATTTTCCTTCCTCTGTCTCCCCATCACATAATTATTATTCATTTTTTCGGTATTACTCTTTTCTTTCCATCTTTCATTATACTCCTCCTCCTCCTCCTTCTCCTCCTCCTCCTCCTCCTCCTCCTCCTCCTCCTCCTCCTCACATTAACTTTTATTGTTTTCCTTCTTTCGCATTCCTCCTCTTCCCTGATGTTTGTTTTTATTTCTTGTTTCCATTTCCCCTCCCTTCTTCGATGTCTTCTTACGTGTCATTTATTCTCGCTTGCTTCCTTTGTTTTCTTTCCCGTTGTTCTTCGGATTTTTCCTCGTCTCTCTCTCTCTCTCTCTCTCTCTCTCTCTCTCTCTCTCTCTCTCTCTCTCTCTCTCTCTCTCTCCTCTGTCTCCATCCGTACCTGTTTTTATATATCTATTTATCTGTCTGTCTCCGTCTGCCTATTTACCTATTGTCCTATCTATTTATGTACTGTCTGTCTATCTTCCTGCCTGCCTGTCTATCCAACCGTCTATCGCTCAGTCTATCTATCTATCTAGTATTTCTTCTGATTACCCAAGTCTTCAAAAGGGGAAGGAAGAGTCGGACAGAAACTTCAGTACATTTGCATACGTGTGTCTGTCTTTCCGCAGCTGTGGACGAAACACGAAGAAAAAAAAATAAAGAAATGAAATGAAAATAGATTAAATTCGTTCACCTGTTCTGCGCACCTAGGGCAAAGAAAAAAGAAAAAAAAGAAATGCAGTTTTTTTTTTCTCTCGATCATACCCATCCCATGTAGCTTATAATATTAAGGTATATAATGATGATGATGATGATGATAGTAATGATGATGATGATGATATTAATGATGATGATGATGATAGTAATGATGTTGATGACGATGATGATGATGATGATAGTAATGATGATGATAAATTCTGGTGCATTGACCTTGACACAAGTTCTCCCTTGTTATTGTGTTGTCTGTGGATTTTTGCATTATCGTGCGTTGGTCTTGTTATGGTAATTCCCGGCACTAACTATATCATTACTCTCTCTCTCTCTCTCTCTCTCTCTCTCTCTCTCTCTCTCTCTCTCTCTCTCTCTCTCATTGGAAGCTTCATGATGGAGAACAAGCATGTACAGACAGCTTTAGAAAGTTAATAAATATCTCCTCTTAATCCATCTATATAGTGTTGAATCCTACATTTCCTTATACCGGGAGGCAAATATAAAGTTAAGTAAGCTTAAGCACAGGAGAGTTTATAAGTAGGAGGGCTGGATCCTTTCAATGCAGAGTCGGATTCTGTAGGTATTTATAGTATGGTTCTGGATCCTACATGAATTCGTATTACTGGTCCCAGATTCTCCCAGGCAGTGTTGGATCCTTTGTCTCTTTAGAATGTGGTGTTGGATCCCCCTGTATAGTGTTGGATCCCCCTGTATAGTGTTGGATCCTTTATGACCTTATATTTTGTTGGCAGGGGAGTCCATGAGAGAAGGCTATTAGATCCCTTATTTAGTCGCTTTTGCTTTGAGGCAAGATGTTCGGCTTGGCTTCAGACAGCTGTGATAATAATAGTGGTGGATTGTGTAGGAAGAGAGAGAGAGAGAGAGGGGGGGGGAGAAATAATAGTGATGGGTTGTGTAGTAGTGAGAGAGAGAGAGAGAGAGAGAGAGAGAGAGAGAGAGAGAAATAGTGATGTGATAGTGTAGTAGTGAGAGAGAGAGAGAGAGAAATAGAGAGAGAGAGGAGGGGGTGGGGAGGAGGGCTTACTGGCTTTGTGGATGAAGTAATACCTGTGAGTGCACATCTAAGAGCAGAGAGAGAGAGAGACAGAGAGAGAGAGAGAGAAAACGAGAACACATCATCATCAGTATCAGTCATTCCACACCCCATTTACTGTCAGCTCTTATCAGTCTATATCTATTGTTTCATAGGCACGAAAAATGACCTGCTGGCGTTTCTGTCCCTACTCAGTGACGACCTCTCCTCCTTCCACACACCACCTTTTCTTTTCTTCCTTTTTTTTTCGACGTCCTTTCGTTTACTTCCTTGGTACCAGACGATTTTTTGCATCTTAAGAACTGGCTCTCATTTTTGAAGGGGTTTGTTAAGAAGGTATATAACTCCTTCCGTTCGAAAAGTATATTCCAAGATGAAGAAAATGGTTAAGAAATGGCAAGAATAAGATGCGGAAAAAGACCCCCAGTTGATTAAGTACTTGATTCATAAAAATATCTGCTAGTGTTTATTTATTGCATATCGTTCCTCTTCATTTGACATGGTGCATAAAATATAGAAAGGGAGAAGGGAAGGAAGGAATTTGTAAGGGGAAAGGGAAGAAAGGGGAAAGGAATAAGAGAGAATATATAAAAGGACAAGGGAAGGAGGGAATTTGTAAGGAGGAAGGGAAGTGGAGACAAAAGGAAAGAAAGAAGAAAGGGAAAAGGAAGGAGCGAGAAGAGTCGTAGCCAGTGTCTTCCTTGTGACAAACAGCCTTGAAAGGACTAACAGGTTTTGTGCTGTTGAATTTGCCTTATGCTCCCCCACTGAGATCGAAGAGGCAGGAAGAATAGAGATAAGGTAAGAAAGAAACAAGGGGAGGGGAGGGGAGGAATAAGGAAGTAGAGAGAAACGTGTGTGGGAATACAAAGCAAGGAGAGGATACGTTATAGCTGTTTGGGCCTCATTTCTTAAAACTCACTGTTGCGAGTCGTATGCCGGGGAAAAGTTTTGGTGTTTGGGGTGCTTGGGGTGTCACCGTCGATTGTGTGTGTGTGTGTGTGTGTGTGTGTGTGTGTGTGTGTGTGTGTGTGTGTGTGTGTGTGTGTGCGTGCCTGCAAGATACTGTTCCTGCATATTGGAACAGGTCCCAACACTCCTGAACTTCACTTCCTGAAATTCACTTACTCGTCGTGTGCATCCTAGTCCGGGCCTTGACAGAATTACAATCCCGGTCAAAAGCATAGACTCAGGTAACCGGAAAACATGTACCTAGGCGGGTCGTTTTCATCTGACGGAACCGGCCCACTTAGACTACTATGGTTTGGTGCATGAAATTTGATTAGCTTTACTTTTGAGGTGGGAATTACTCGGTCATATTAATACCTCCTCCAGTCTGAGCACACCTGGCCAACACCTGAGCTGAAACGTGAGAGTCCGTCGTCGGGTTGGAGTAAATGTGTTGGGGTTGCTTCTATTGAACCTTTTCTCTGCCTCCTTCCCCTTTTTTCCCTCCCTCCGTCTTTCTTATATGTAGCCTTGCTTTCCCCCTCTACTCCTTCTGTCTTCTCACCACGTATTTGCCTTCCTTCTCCCCTCCTTCCTCTGCCTTCTTCCTTCAATCTTCCGTTGCTTTTATATCCTTTCCTCCTCAAGTTCTTTCTGCTTCCCCTCGCATTTTCTTCCATCTTCCTATGTTCTCTCCCTTCTACCTAATACTCTCTCCTCTCTACCTCTTCTTTCTCTCTCTCATCAACCTCTGCCCTCTTCCCTCTACCTATGCTCCCTTCCCTCTGTCCTCTCCCCCCCCTCTCTCTCCCATCCATTCTTCCCTTTCCCCATCAATCGTCTTTCCCCTCTGCTCTTACTCACACCTCACTTATTTTTGCTTTCCCCTCCCTTCCTCCTTTTCCTTTCCAATTCCTTTTCCTCCATTGCCTTCCTTCTCACTACTCTCCCTCCTTTACGGCACTGTTATTTCCCCTCTATTCCCCTTTAATGCTCTCCTTTCCCTTCCTCCTTCCTCAGCCTGTGTCTTTCCCTTCCATTCATTCTCCTCTTCCTGGCATCCTTTTTCCCCCTCACTTCTTCCATCTCTGTGTCTATGCGCGTTCCCCTTTAACCTCCTTCATTTTCCCCTCTTTTCTTCTCTACTCCTCTCCCATTTCTTTTTCTTTCCCTCTGCCTATGACCTCTCCCATTTTTCAGCCACCTTCCATTCTTCAGTCCGTTCTTCATTATTTCTCATTTTTTTTCAATTCATTTTCATTCATTTTTGTCCGTCATTCTTCTGTTTTCTCGTCTTTCTCCTTCGCTTTTTATCTCCCATCGATCCTGTTTTTTTCCCTTTCCCCTTCTCTTCTTATTTACCTTCCCTCCCATCTTCTCTCCTTCTATCTTCCCTTCCTCCTCCCGTCTCCCTTTTTCTCTTCACTTATTCCTTTTCACCTTTCTCCTCTCTCTCCTCTTTTCTACCCCTCACACCTCCGTTTTTCTCTCTCTCCCCCTCTCCTTCCCTCTCTCCACCTTCTCTCCC
>NC_136959.1:65049508-65069508 GCF_032717465.1 Coenobita brevimanus | reverse complement strand
ATACTGCAAGGGTTGGTCTCTCTCTCTCTCTCTCTCTCTCTCTCTCTCTCTCTCTCTCTCTCTCATCCACCCACACTCCCTCATCCATCATCCAAACGGTCCTTTTTATCGACAAGGGGAAATTCTGCCTTGATATTGACAAATTGGAGTGTCAGGGAGCAGCTCAAGTCACGCCTCTCTGTTCCCACCTTATCGCTGAAAGAGAGAGAGAGAGAGAGAGAGAGAGAGAGAGAGAGAGGAATGAAGAAGGTTAGGGTGTTGTTAGGTAGGTTGGGATGGGTGTGTGGATGAAGATGGATGTGGGAAGAGGAGGATGGATGAGGAGTGAGGGAAATGTGGATGGAGTGAGAGAAGAGTGGGTAACCAGTGGATGAGAAGTGGATGTAACCATATTAACATCACCTGGCTGGATGAAAAAAAAATCCATTAGAGATAGAGGGCGATCAGACACAGTTGGGATGCCAGTATGAGATAGATTGGTAGATAGGTAGATAGATAGATTTAAAATAGATAAATAGGCAGATAGGTAGGTAGATAGAACGAATAATAAATAGGGCAATATCTGGATAAGTCTTTTATAGATACGTCTGTACATCGACAAGGAAGCCCATTTCCGGGATCTAATAATGCACCTACGACATACCAACCGTGATCTGATTCCCTGCAGTCCTCACACGTTACCTGGTACCTTGGCACTAACACCTCGCTTCTCATATTACATTCGGATCTGTTTTTGTGGCATTAGTGGGGATGTTTTGGTGCCATACAGAACAGCATAACATCCTCTTGAATACCTCATTTCCCTTTCACTTTTCACTTTGGTACTTGCCCTTTCTCTTTCTCATACTGCTCCCTCCCCCCTTCTCTCTCCTCCCTCCCTCTTGTCTTCCCTCCCTCCCCCTTCTCTCCCCTCTCTCCCCTTTCCCTCCCTACACTTCTATCCCCTCTCTCTTCCCTCCCCTCCTTCCCTCGTCTCCCCAGTGAACGCATTTGTTATAAGTGGGAACCTGAACAATCTTCTTACAATTAATCGCCCAATATTGATGAGATGGGTAAGAGGGGCTGGAATTAAGAGGGGGACGTATTTAAGCTGTGTGGGGTCCAGGGTTGAGTGGAACTACGGAACCAAGTACAAAATGAGATGTACCCGTAAGGACAACAGTTCTCTGATTAATCCACTGCTTTTGTTTCACGCTTGGGACATATGCGTCACTCTCCTCCCCGACGCATCGTATCAGAGGTTCGTCTGTGGGCTGATAATCATAGTAAGTCTCAGTCAGCTTAGGAATATTCGAATGTTATCCCTGTTTACGCAGAAGTGCAACTACAGACCTGGAGGTTGTTTTGATGGTTGCATGTCGTAGGGCAGGAGTTGTGGTACTGGGGGTTCACGAGTCCCCAGGGTTATGTGTGGGTTGCCAAGGGATACTGTGACGGCTTTTGAAAAATGAATAACAAATATAATTATTTTAGTAGTACAGTTCACAAGATTATGGCGAGAGTTGAGGAACTAATTTCCTTAAAACATAATTGCATCAGTCACACTCACATATCGATTATCTTGATACACTGTGTTAATACCGACATACAGTTATTACAGTGTAAGGTACTTAATTCACTGGGCAAAGTAAATATCATTTCAATAATATTACATCGGCCAGTGTGTTACCATTCTATAAAGGATTAGCGCTAAAGGAATACCAACTTATATTCAATACCTCAGTGATGGCGAGAAGGGTTAGTGATCTGCATTTTCAGGGAGTACTTTGTAGGAAAAGTTTTAGAATCATTTTTTTAGGGGAAGACTAAGACAAAGAATAATTATTAACTGCCTGCATGACCCGTGTACAATCCACAGGCAGAATCAATACCCCTTTTCTTCTGGCCTGATTTTTCTGCTAATTACTGTGGACTTCGGCAAAAATAAAAGTAAAAAATGCGATGCATAAAAATAACTAGGCCGTGGTGAACTGTGCTTTGGGATTTTTTGATGAAGGGGGATGCATATTTTAACTCATACTGGACCGTCAGCCATTATTTATTTATTTAAAGTTGGTGTATTGAAGGCTTGAGTAGTTTGTGGATTAGTCTGCAGCTCATTTCATTGGGCAAGGTATTTGATGATCCTCTAATTCATGTCCTGTTTTTCTCTGTTTGTGGTTCCTGCTTCATGCGATTTTTTACCTGGGAATTATGGTTGGGAAGGCTGATGGTGATGATGATAAAAATTGTCATAGTTTACCTCGAAAAAAAAAAAAAAAATGTTATATTAAGCCTTACTCCTGTCATATTTTTTTTCAAGATATTCATTTTTCAAGCCAGCACACAGATTAAAAAAAAAAAAAAAATGACGGCTGTCCTGGTTTCTTTGCCGTCATTAAAAAAGTATATTTATTGATTTATTTTTTTCATTTATCGAAAAACAAGGTGGATGGCACTTGGTAGGAGAGGTAGAGGAAGGCCAAAAGAGACGTGGGTGAGGACAATGAGACGGGAAGCTGGAGATGAGTGTTGGGGAGATCTTGAGGAGTTAGCACAAGATGGGATGTGGTGGTGTGAGTTCATCGAGGCCCTATGCATCCCCGAGGGTGCCACAGGAAATGATTGATTGATTGATTAATCGAAAAAAATTAACACGTTCATTACACCTGCAGACCCATCACTGCCTAATCTTTGAAAATAGATGTTAAATTATGTATATCGAATGCACGGGAATCATTACAGTGGACAGACAATTCTATTCAGTCCTAATCTTCTCCTAGAACACGATCCGAATTGGTCGTGTCACATCCAGGTCCCTAATTTTGTTGAAGGTTTTCCAGAGACAAGGAGGGAAAGAGTCTGGCCGGGCCGGGATTCGAACCCTTGATATTCCGATTGTAAGCAGGCCTTGTCGACACGGCCACAAAGGAGAGAGGAAAGAAAGGAAAAGAAATATGAGAGAGAGAGAGAGAGAGGGGGGGGGGGAAGAGGACAAGAGTAAGTGGAAGAACAAATGGGAGGAGGAGGAGGAGGATAGGAAGAAGGAGGAGGAGATAAAAATGAGAATGGGAGGGAGGAGTAAGGAGAGGGAGAGAAAATGGGAAGGAAAGGGAGGAGAAGGGGAGAGATGTACAAGAAGGGGAAAATACGAAGTCTAAAAGGGAAAAAAAGAGGGGAGGAGGAGAGGGAGGATATTGGAAGAAAGTGGAAACAGAGGAGAAGGAAAGGAAAGAAGGGAGAGAGAGAGAGAGAGAGAGAGAGAGAGAGAGAGAGGGGTGGACGGGGGGGGGGGGGTAATATGGAGGGCTAGAGTTTGTGAGAGCTAGAGCGAGAAGTGAGATAGGGTATTGTGGCTTGTGAAATACTATGGCAATGGGGGTGACAGGCTGCTAATTCTCTCTCTCTCTCTCTCTCTCTCTCTCTCTTTCTCTCTCTCGTATAGTTGAAGAGAGAGAGAGGAGAGAGGGAGGGAGGGAAAAGGAGGAGGGGGTCGAGGAAAGGAAGAATGAAGATGATGAGGGGAAGGAAAAAGGAGGGAGTGGGGAAGAGCAACAGGGGAGGCTGAGAAAGAGAGAGGGGGGGGGGTGCATTACGAAAGAGCAAGTGTTGTGCGAGGCAGTCACGTCTTCTTGATCCCTCTCCCCTGCCCCTTCCACATGCCCGCCTTTAAAGGGAAGAAACACCACCATGTAGTCTTATTCTTGCTAAAATAAGTGTTCAGTCGTTTAAGTGATATTCCTAGAGAGCATCATTTGTCTTTAGTCGAACACTTTGATTATGTCTTGCGTGTCCTTCACCGCTGCACACTGCTCCCCTCCCACATGGGAGAGTTCCTTGTCTCAGTGGAGAAAACGGAGCTAGGGCCTGATTGACTGCTGCCTACCTTAAAAGCGCCAGGCAAGGCTGCTGCACCACCCCTAAACATCCACACTGTGCAGTGTGTAGCTTCCACGTTATGTCCACAGACTTCCCATTAACTCAATGTGACTGGTTTATAATGTCATGCGGTAACTATTATTTTATTTGTTTACTTTCTCTTTCAGGTTACTCTATCGGGTAGCTTATAGATAAAGTATTATAGAATGTGACTTTTCCTTTCCAGTGTTTCCTATAAAATTTCCATGTCAGTTTTTCCATGCTGCATGGTGGTTTTTCTCACTTTTTCCTGGAGGGTTTGGTGGTGGGGGGAGCCTTCTTGCTTTCCTATCCTTATCCTTCAACATGTAGAGTTAGATCTTGTAGTCATAGTTTTCTCTAACAAGCAGCCTCGAAAGGACCATAAGGTCTGTTGCTGTTTGCTTTCCTGTGTAATCCTGTGTAATCCTCCTCACTCACATACACTCCTGCTCAGTTTTTCATTCTCTGTTCTCTCCACAATACCAGGCCTTCTCACGATACATTTTCAAACACGTACATCAACTCCACATCAACACCACAATGTTCCCTGACTTCATCACGTGTATGTCTTTCTGTTTCTCCATGTATATCCACGTGTCCCCCTCTCAGATGACTCATTTCCACTCATTTCACTCTTGACTTGTGCCTTTCCAACAAAGTCCAAGCTTCACATATATACATTACAGTCAGGATCACAGTACTCTCACGCAGCGACTTCTTTACTTCCATGTTCACCGCCCTACTCCTTACCAGTGGCGTCTAAGTGCGTACAACTTCTGTTCCTTGTTGTACTTATTCTTGTCCTTCATCTTTCATACTTTCATCCTTGCTAAACACGCTGCGTAAATATTTGAAGGCGCTCATGTTCTCAGTTTCCTGGCCAGTCAGCCTCACTCTGTACTCAACAACATCTCTCAAAAATCATGACTTGCTATATATTTTTTGTTATTCCCTTTTCACCCACATTTAAACTCCTTCACCAAACCTTCCAACTCTCACCCATCTTCACTAAGCAGAACAGTATCATCAGCAGACAATAGTACAAGCAGCTTTCACATTTTCCACACATTACACTCTCTCACTAAGGGCACTCCAGAGTCCACTGCCTGGCCGTGTATTTACTTCATAAAATGTACAGTGTATCTTGAGCAGCCATGAAGACGTGACGCATCCCTGTTTCAGTTCAGCAGTCAGTCAAAAAACTCATTTAGGTCATTTCCCTCACGCCTAGCCACCTTTGCGTCCTCGTTCATCTGAGTTCATTAAGGCATCTGCTAAGTTTAACATGAAGGTGGTATGAGTAGGTGAATATTCTAGGTAAGTCACCGGATTGAAGAACGTCACTTAGATGGAATCGGTGAACGCGTAACTTCAAAATCGTCTACCGGAAACAACCTGTCAGGACTCCTTTTGATCCCGACAACCGTGTCATGGGGAACATTAAGGAGAGGGGCTGATGGATGTTTGAATGACACCTGGTTTGTACCCAAGCATTAGGTAACGGGCAGTCCAGGTGCTTCTGTTGTTCTCGTCCATCCAGTACTGAGAAGCGATATTTCCGAGTTGTTCAGCATCACTTGAAGCAGCGTATCCAGTCTTACGGGGAAAACGGCCTTTGCTCAACCACCGATGCTCAAGCTAGTGGTAGAAACTCAATTTTTACCCATTCCCCAGAATTTTCAACAAACCTTTTGAGTGTTCTTTTACGTCCACACACAGCTGGGTTGGCTTGATGCGGCAGCGTACAGGTCTTGCGATGCGTGAGCCCCGAGTCTAGGATTTGAGACCAATATCTGGGGGATATTTAGTGAGCATGCTGGTAGTGTGTCCGTTGATAAGCTTATGTTGGCACCCTGTCGGACACAAACACACACACACACACACACACACACACACACACACACACACACACACACACACACACACACACACACACACACACACACACACACACACACACACACACACACACACACACACACACACACACACACACACACACACACACACACACACACACACACACACACACACACACACACACACACACACACACACACACACACACCCATTACAACATGTCGACTTTGACAGACATAGTTTTTATTCGTACTTCTCCATCATGCGAAAGAATTATTTCAGGCTATCACCCTTCCTTGGGAAGGTCCGGTCTTGCAGTGGACACAGGGACTGGTATAGTTACAAAATACAGACAGATTACGTCTATGCACATAGTCCCTAGTTTTAATTACTCTGTAGGGTGCCGGGATTCCAGGGGCCTGAATGGCGTGTGAATGAGTGTCTGGCCCATCTCATTGCGGGTAGATCTTCCTCCTTGGTGCATTCTCCTTCCTTCTTCGTGGACCTTATCCTGCAACATCCCTATGGAGAAACAGGTCAGGATGATGATGATGATGATGATGATGATAATGAATGTGAGATGGTGTTTGTAGGAGAGATGAGGTCTGGTGGTTAGAGCTGCAGTCTGCTGTTCGAAAAGACGTGAGTTCATTTTCACGTGGGGGCAAGGAGCAGTTTGATCATTTGAACTTCGTTAAAACAGTGTTTATTCACCCGACACAAGACACGCCTGCATGCCATAAAGAACAGCTGTGCCAAATACCATCCACCAGGCCTGAAGGAGACAGCCCCAGTACGTATTCCAGTATGGACAGTAAGGATTAGCTCCGAAGTGGTAACATGAGAAGATGTGTGACGCGTAAAGGTGGAGGACTGCTGAACCTCAGAGAAAATGGGTATCAAGTCTATGTTCAGAGTCGGACAGAAAAAAATACTGAAGTTTAGATATAGAAAAGTAGACACATACATGAAGAGAAAGAATGTGTGTGTGTGTGTGTGTGTGTGTGTGTGTGTGTGTGTGTGTGTGTGTGGCAGGATCGTGTATAAGGGGCCTGATGGGATTCTGATCGTGGCGTGAAGAGGAAGAGGATAGCCGTAATGGGCACTTGATGGCCACCGCTACTCTTCATATTATCCCCCCCTCTCTCTCTCACACACACACACACACACACACACACACACACACACACACACACACACACACACACACGAAGAGGCTAGTAGAATCGTCGGGCGGTAGCAAAAAAAAATAAATAAATAAAAGAGGAAAGAATATAAAGAAAAAAGAAAAAGACGTGTTTCCCAAAGAGGCTTTAATTTCTTATGTTAACCTTTTTTTTTTTTTTTTTAATTATTTCTTCTCAGTTTTGGCTTTTATCCTCACGTTTCTTTCATTTGCCTTCCTTCCAGCTCCTTCCCTTCGTCATTCATCCTCCCTCTTTATTTATAAGTCTGGACTGTCTTCTTTTTGCGTTCGCTCACTTCATGTCTTTCACTTGTCTCTCTCTCTCTCTCTCTCTCTCTCTCTCTCTCTCTCTCTCTCTCTCTCTCTCTCTCTCTCTCTCAACAACAGCAGTAAGGGGAGAAGATAATTGAGTAAACCACCCTTTTTTCTTTTCTTTCGTTTCTTCTTTTTAACAGTAATTTAAAGGAGGACGAACGATTTGGCAGAACGAATATACTATATATCTATATCTATCTATGTCTATCTATCTATCTGTCTATCTATCTATCTATATATTTATATACATATACGTATATTTTTTTCTAAATTTATTTCGTATATTTTCTCAGTCTTTTAGTAGTGGAATGACGATAATAATGATGATGATGATGATAAAGATGACGATGACGCTAATGATAAAGATGATGATGATGAGGATGATAAAAATGACAATGACGATAATGATGATGATGATGATAAAGATGACTATGACGATGATGATAAAGATGATGATGATGGTGATGATAATGTTGATGATGACGATGATGATAAAGAAGACGATAATGATGAAGATGTAGATAATAATGTTGATGATGAAGATGATGATGACGCTAATAGAGATGGTTTGATTTGATTGGGCGTAGAAATAAAAATAATATTGATTAATAAGCGAATGGATTATATTATCTTGTGTATTCTAAGTGGATCCATTGATTATATTTTCTCCTGATTATTTTTCTCTCCCTTTTTTTTGTGTTTTTCCTTTTCCCCTGTTTTGACCCCCCCCCCCCAATTATAGGCGTGGGAGGTGCGGGTAGAGGGATGATGGGGGGGGGTATGATTCTGGATTGTACGTATCATATTTATTGTACTGGATGATGGGGTTATGGCGGCGAGGATTTAGTTATATTATTATTACTATTATTATTTTTATCATTATTGTTATTATTCTTATTATCATTATTGTTTTTGTTAGTTTTTATCACTATTGTTATTGTTTATTTATGTATTTATTTGTCTTCATCTATCGGCATTGTTTTGGGGGGGAACAGTGGTTTGTCTGATTCAGTGTTTGTTGGATGATTTTCTTGTTAGTGTTCGGTGGGAGAGTTGTGTTTGTTTTGTTACTGGGCTTGGGTGCTTGCTTGGTTGTTGTTTTTGTTGTATTTGTTTTTAATGTTGCCCTCATTGTTTTGACAGTGGCGATAGGGGGGCTGGTAATATTGTTGTTGTGGTGGTGGTTGTGGTGGTGGTGGTGGTGGTGGTGGTGGTGATGATGATGACGATGATGATGATGACATTTTTGCTTTGTTGTTCTGGCAGTGGTTGTTTTGTTGTTGTTGTTTTTGTTGTTGTTTGGTGGTCTTAATGTAGTGATGGATGTGGTGGTAGTTATTATAGTGTCACTGTTGTTGTTGCTGCTTTTGTTGTTGTTGTTGTTATGGTCACTCGATTCCTCTCTGGGGAAGGCCGTAATGTAGCTAGTGAATCCCCGGCCTGTGTGTGTGTGTGTGTGTGTGTGTGTGTGTGTGTGTGTGTGAGAGAGAGAGAGAGAGAGAGAGAGAGAGAGAGAGAGAGAGAGAGGCAGCTATATGGTTGTATATCCTTGTATGCTATTGTTTTCTTTTGTTTGTGTTGTCTTTTATTGTGTACGTGTCTGATATACTTTTGTGTGTGTGTGTGTGTGTGTGTGTGTGTGTGTGTGTGTGTGTGTGTGTGTGTGTGTGTGTGTGTGTGCCCTAACCATCTAATTAGGGTGATTAACTGGGTGATTAACTGGGTCATTAACTCTTGCTCCAAGGACTCTTTCTCAGCCTAATTTTAAGAAGTGTCTGGTGTTAACTGGAAGAAAATATTAGAGAGAGAGAGAGAGAGAGAGAGAGAGAGAGAGAGAGAGAGATTAGTTTTAACACTCTTGGCCTCCAACGACTCACTTTCACCTAAATATAATGTTCTCGCTTTAACTGAAAACAAAGAAAACGCCAGAGTTGTCCCGAGCATGAGGTGGTTTAGGGGGGCAGCAATGGGTCAAGCTGTGGGATTAACAGATTTAGGATTATTTTTGGGATTAATAGATTTAGAATTATTTTTAGACCCCATTTAGAAGTGAGCCAGGAAGTAATTAAATTTTGTTATTTTCATTTTCATAATTAGGTTATCTCTTTACTAAATGTTTTCGAAACATTTTTTTCTTATTGGTATTTTGTCTTTTATTATTATTATTATTATTATTATTATTATTATTATTATCTCTGTATCTTTACTTTTCGTAGGAGAGGTGCCTGGAGATAATTTGGCCTTGTGGAGAAAGTGGAGAATGCGATTACCTGGTAGAGTGTGTGTGTGTGATGTGGAGAGGGAGAGAGAGACTGAGGACGATGTGGAGGGACTGGGTGGATAGGTGTGTGAATGGGGGTGCTGTGCGTTGGAGGGAGGGCAGCTTAATGACAGGGGACCAAGTGGTATGGAGACTCTATATTTCCTAGCTTACTTCCTCTGATCGGATATTCTCTTAACGTTTTTGTCTCGTGGTGTATTTTCCGCACAGTTTGTTTCCTTATTTTAATTTGCTTTCATAACGTTTAATTATGTGAGAGCGGGAGTGTAAGTTGGGGGGAGGGCAACGAAATGGCAAGAGACAGGGCGACATGGAGGCGATTTGTTTGTAGCCACCTCTTACAGAATTAAGGCGCCTGACCATTGATAGATAGGCAGCTAATTACTTCCTATTTCACAGCGTATATCTCCCCACTTTTAATGCGCATTTTGTTAACGTGTTCCTTGGCGTACGTATAGTTTTGATCACCTAGGCTATTCTGACCCAACTATAGCTGAATAAACTGATGTAGCGTTGAGTGAAAGAGAACACTAGAGTTGTCTCGACGTGTTAAGGGTTGATGGTGGCGTACAAACACCCAGTCTCCCATGACCCCACTTCCAGCTCGATGTATGCACCTGTAATTACCTTTTTTTTTTTTTTTTTTTTTTTTTAATGAAGTGTTAATATTGCGCCGACTTTGAGAATGATAATAATTTTCTGAGTTGAGGGAAGGTGAAGGGGGATGGGATGGGTGACAAGGGAAAATGGGGATGGGGATGGGATGGGGGAAGGGGGAGGAGTAAAAGCCAAGAGGATGGAAGGGAAGAGGTGAAAACAAGGAAGAAGAAGTGGAGGGAGGGAAGAGGAGGGGTGCTGAGGCTGCAGAAGATGAGAGGAAGGAGAGATGAACAAGGGAGAGAGTGATAGGGGGAACTTAGGGAGCGGTTGAATAGGAAAGGGAGGAGGGAGAAAAACTGAGAGGGTGGAGGGGAAGGAAATGAAAACAGGAGAGGGAGAGGAATGGGGAGAGGAGAGGGTTACAGAATTCAAGCGTACAAGAGAAGAGGAATGGGAGATGAGGGAGGGAGGGGAGAGAGAGGAAGGAGACAAGAAGGGAGAAAGGGGAGGAGAGAAAGAGGAGGGGAGAAGATTGACGAGGAGGGGAGTGAAGGGGAGAAAAGTGAGCAGAAAAAAATTGAGTGGAAGTGAAGATGAAAACAAAACAGAAGGATTGGTGGGAGAGGAAGAGGTCACGTAAATTTAATGCAAAGGAGGAGAGGAAAGAAAGGAAGCTAGGGAGAGAGGGAGGGAGAGGGGAGGGATGGGAAGGGGGGAAGGGGTCAAGAGCTGTGAAGTTGAAAGCGAACAAGGTGAAGACAAAAGAGGAGGGAAGAGGGGGTATGGACTGAATAAGAAAGAGAAGGAGAGGGAGGAGGAGAGATGGGAGGGGAGGGAAGGAGAGGGAGGGAGAAGGGGAAGAAGGAGGTATTGAGATAGAATGCTATTGACGGAGAAAGATAGGGTAGAGAAGTGGGGGAGGGGAGGGTGGAGGTAAGAGGAGGGGGAGAGGGAAAGGTAAGAGGAGGGAGGTAAGGAGAGATAAAAGAGGAGGGAAGAAATGAGAAGGAGGGAAGGGAGGAGAGAGGACAGGATAGGAGACAAGAGAAGAGAGAGAGAGAGAGAGAGAGAGAGATGAGGAGGCGAGGGAAGAGGTAAGAGGAGGGAGGAAGAGAGGGGAGGAGAAGGGAGGTACAAAAAAAGAGAGTTGGAAGGAGAAGGGTGGGGTGTTTTAGAGATTGAATGCAAAAGAGAAAGAGAGGGAGGGGAGGGGAGGGGAGAGGAGAGGGCAGATCAAAGGCAACTTCCCCCCCCCACCTCCTCTTGATTGCATGAGGTGAGGGAAGCCAAGGAGTGTGGGGGGGGAGGGGTAGGGGAAGGTAGGTAGAAGGGAGTGGCCGGGGGGGGGGAGGAAGAAAAAGAGTTACGGGAGAGCAGGATATGGTGAAAAAAGAGGCAAGGGGAGGGGATAGTGAAGAGGAGGAGGAGGGAAAAGTAGAGGAGGGGGAGGAAGGGAGGAAGAAGGAATAGGGAGGATAGGGAAGGAGTGGGGGAGGAAGAGGATGGAGTGTTGGCGAAGAAAGCGGGAAAGGAAGGGAAAGGGTTGGGGAGGGAGAAGGAGTTGAGGCCAGATAGGAGGCAAAAGAATGCGAAAGGAAGGAAGAAGTGGAGGGGATGGAGAGAAGAATAGGTGGAGGGAGGGGCGGGATGGAGGGGAAAGAAGGGGGAGGGAGGGAAGAGGAATGGAGGGGAGGGAGAGTACAAAGGAATACAAATGGAAACAAACAGAAACGTCCTATGATCCATTCCAGGCTGTTTACTGTGACTCTGGTATCTGTTTTATGAGGGAAAGACAAGGGTAGCAAAGAGGATCCCCCCCTCCCCCAGCAGTGCCTTCAGGACCAATATACAGGGTAGGAAAACTAGCAGGAAAGAGTAAAGTGCTGGATGGAGACGCACACCATTCTCTCACGCGTTGTAGAGCTGTATTTACGTGGCCTTAGTGAGTGACAGTCCATACAGGAAACCCCATACTACGTTGGGTGGTAACCATATAACCAACGCATTGACGCCTGGTGGTCTAGTAGGTCAAGGCCAGATAGAGTGGGCTGGTGTCTGCTGCCCACATTATGCCACTAGGGGAAGGGAAAATTATTACCTTTTATTTTTGTCTAGAATTAATCAGCCTAGCCCCGGACCCCTACGCTGGTGATGAGACAGTACAGGATTGGTTGATGGATGGGAGGATGGAAATTTCACTGGAAAGGATGAGCTCGATTGAGGGGGAAGAGGGGGGGGGGAATATAGAGGGAGGAAGAAGGAGATCTGGAGAATAGGGAGAGAAGCGAAGGAGGGACAGAAAGGGAAGGGGAAAAGAATTATGAGAAGGTGAAGGGATGGAGGCGAGAAGGGAAAGAATGGAGGGAAGAAAAGAAGGGAGATAAGCAAGGTTTTGAAAGGGAGGGAGATGGAGGGAAAGGGAGGGAGGGAGAGAGGAGAAAAAATGGATGGAGAGGAGGGAGGGTAACAGGGAGCGGAGGGAGGAAAAGTGAAAGGTATTGTGCAGGCAGTGAAAAGGAGAGAAAGAGAGAGAAGGGAGGAAGCCAAAGTTTGTCGAGAGAGAGAGAGAGAGAGAGAGAGAGAGAGAGAGAGGAGGGGGAGGAGAGGGGAGGAACTAATGGAGGAGAAACATCGATGAAAACTGAGAAGAGAGAAGGAATGGAGAGGAAGATGGAAATGGAGGTCGGAATAAGGAAGAGAAATGGAGGAAATGAGAGGGAAGAGAATTTAGGGACACGGGAGGGGAGGGAAATGGAGAGGAAAGGAAGAGAAGAGAGGGGAGGGGGAGAGGGGAAGGGGAATGAGAGTGTAGAGAGTGAAGGGGAGAAAATTGAAGGAGGGGAGAGAAGATGAAGGGAAGAAAAGTGGGGGTTTAAAAATGGAGAGAGAGAGAGAGAGAGAGAGAGAGAGAGAGAGAGGAGGAGGAGGAGGAGGAGGAGGAGGAGGAGGAGGGGGGCACACATCAGGTAAAATCCTTCCATCTTACAAACTTTCCTTTTTCTTTCCTATCCAGGGTCATAAGGATGATGCAAGTCAGGTCACGTGCCTGAAATTGTTTGAGGCTGCCTGTGAGTGAGATGGGCGGGCAAATATAGATGAGAGAGAGAGAGAGAGAGAGAGAGAGAGAGAGAGGGAGGAAAAATTTGATTAAGAAGAATTGTAAAAAGCTGACCTTGTTGAAGTCAGAGGTAAACACACACACACACACACACACACACACACACACACACACACACACACACACACACACACACACACACACACACACACACACACACACACACACACACACACACACACACACACACACACACACACACACACACACACACACACACACACACCATCGGTATTGTAGAAAATTTAACACCTGCTTGAAGAAAAAATTATATAATTTTTCGGGATGATTTTTTTTTACTTATAGCGATTTTTTCCGATATGAAGAAAATGTCTTGTCACATTAACCCCCCCCCTCACCAGTACGACAGAGTGGCATTATTATTATTATTATTATTATTATTATTGTTATTACAATTATTTTTATTATTGCTGCCACCAGACGATCTTAAGTACAATTTATTCACGTTAAATTAGGTGGAGATTTTCATCATCTGGCAATTTGTTACTCGTAGCATCCGTTCCGTGGCACTTCTTCGTGACTAGGAACATACTCTCGTGCTATCTGTCGTTCCAGTTCAGAAATCTAAATGGAGTGATGGTAATTATTCTGCTAATGGGGAACTTGTAACAAAAATATGACGGAGGAGAATGCATTGCTCTCGTTGCTTTTTCCCCCAAAAAAAACAAAGCCTGAATTTTGAGAACATGGGACCTCTTTTTGTCGTTTGTAATGAAGCAGCCACAACGCTAAGTTAAATCTTGCCTGCTGAAATGTTCGATTTACACTGCAGTTTTAGCCAAGCACTTGTTATGTTTGTGTCAGTCTCTCTTTTGGCAGAAATTTAATGATGATGTGTTAAATTATTCAACATCAGCCATCCGAGCTCAGAGACCGTTCCAGTTCCAAGATTTCACATGACCTCATTATTGGCTTGATCTGGGGAGACGCGCTACCATCACTTTCGAAGAAATCAGGCCAGTTTGTTATCAGTTACGACAGCAATATCTACAGTTCACTCTGTTCTCGGTTGGGGAAATAATTGTCAGTAGCGATGACCACGCGCCCCTTTATGCCTTCCCGCCAGCACCCTTGAATGGTGTAAACAAACCTTGGTTAATCTTGGAAAGAGGAGTGTCTTCTAGATCATATATGACAAAAAGTGTTTCAGTTTGATTTTCGTCAAAATCGAGACTGACATAGTCAAAACAGGCACTTGGCTAAAACTGCAGTACAAATAGAACATTTCAGGTGACAAGATTTAACCCAGCTTTGTGGCAGGTTCATTAAAAACGGCGAAATGAAATATATAAGTGGCAGGTTATCAAATTTTGGGTTTCGTTTTCGGGAACAGCGAGAACAATGCATTTGCCTCTGCTATATTTTTGTTACGAAGCTTTTTCATTACTTGAAGAGTGTATGATGGTAATCTGCCACACAGGTTGTCACATCAGCAAAGAAGAATCACGGTAATTTAACACGTACTCGAGGCGGCGGCAGGCATCTTCACAAGTCCCCTATTAAAAGAGTATAATTTAGGGGAGACCGCTCAGAATTAAGGAATTATGCGCATTAATCAATTCTGTTAACTGTGCTGGAAACTAAACTGTCTCAGTCTGTCTAACCGTCTGTCTGCCTGTCTGTCTATACCTGTCTGTCTGTCTGCCTACACCTGTATATATGTGTGTCTGTCAGTTTATTTCTATCTGTCTACGTCTGTCTCGTGAGTTCACTCTGTCTGCCGCGGCAATAGAGAGAGAGAGAGAGAGAGGAAAAATCCATTCTTATTTCAGTTTCCTGATTTCGCCCCAGACAGCCTTCAGATTTATAGGAGTCATTTTCTTGCTTGTTTCTCTCTCTCTCTCTCTCTCTCTCTCTCTCTCAGTAATTGAAGTTGACAGTAGAAGCATCACTAATTATCGTCATCATCATCATCATCATCACCTGTTTTTCTCCTATTATTATCCTAATCCTACCTCAGTCATCATCATCATCATCATCATCTGTTTTTCTTATCATATTCCTAACCCTCCTCTATCATCATCATCGTCATCATCATCATCATCATCATCATCATCAACAGTTATAAACATTCATGATCTAGAAACAGAAACAGGCCGACATTTCTATCTGTCTATCTGTCAGTCTATCTATCTACAGAAAGACTCCTTATCCTGTCTGTCTATCTCTGGCCATCAGCAGCAAGACACCTTAATCTCCTGCCTTTCATTCTGCCCTTCGCCATCACACTCCCCTCTCCCCAACTCACCCTCTTCCTCACCCCTCCACTCCATCTCGTTTTCTCATCCTCGGTCTGCCCCTTCCTTCCCCCCCGTCCACCTTACTCACTTGCACTCTCCTAGTCAGTCTCATTCTTGATTTTTTTTTCCTGAAACAAAAATACAGAAGAGAAAATTAAACTTGCTTATAAATTTAAACTTCTTCTTTGTGACACGCTGCTCATTTTTTTCCCTTCTATTTACTGTGGATATATTTATTGTTAACAAAATCGTCTGGAGGTGGTGGGAATAAAATCGCCTGTGTTAATTACCAGAAAAGATTTGGAGTTATGAATGTTTTAGTTCCTCGTTTTCGTTGATGACTACCTGGAGAGAAAACGACCGAACTTGATTGTACGGGGTAACTTAGGTAACGCGGTGTGATCGTTCCGTTGTTGATATCTGTCCAATTCGTCTCCAGTGAGGTAATATGAAATAGTAAGAGTTGTCTTGACCATTAGAGGGTTGATGGTGACTACTGTGGAAAGTTTTGAATGACTCCTAGTAGGCTAAATGCTTGCAAATATTTGTATACCACGAAGGTCCAGTTTCCAGTTTCGTTTTCTGTAAAGTTCAGCTACGAAGAAAACGAAAAATCAATCCAAATTTTGGGGAGCCTAAAGTAATGGACATACACTATACGTTCATTATTTTATGCAGAAAAAAAAGGAACCCAAGGCTTAGAGACTTCAAAATCTATTGTTTCTCTGATTATATGTGTGTAATGTGAACCCTAATTAATGTTTTGGTTGTCTAGCCTTTATTTTAGGTGTTATATTGGAAGACCGGGGAATGCTAAAAGACTGTGTGTGTGTGTGTGTGTGTGTGTGTGTGTGTGTGTGTGTGTGTGTGTGTGTGTGTGTGTGTGACATTTGCCCCCCCCCAGAAAATCCTAAAAGCCTTGTAAACAAGGTCAGCCAACACACACACACACACACACACACACACACACACACACACACACACACACACACACACACAGTGCCCGTATACATTCAACTAGTTCAGATACTCAAACACACACACACACACACACACACACACACACACACACACACACACACACACAGTGCCCGTATACATTCAGCTAGTTCAGATACTCATTCACACACACACACACACACACACACACACACACACACACACACACACACACACACACACACACACACACACTAACCAAGAGCATACATACGATCTCCGTTTGGTTGTAGGTCAGAGGTCTCTCTCTCTCTCTCTCTCTCTCTCTCTCTCTCTCACACACACACACACACACACACACACACACACACACACACACACACACACACATCTTCCTTCATTCATCCTTTCATCTCATCATTCATTCTGTCTTTCCTCTTTATTTCTTTTCTTCCATCCCCTTTTAGTTCTTTCCTCTGTCTTTCCCTGTATCCCTACCCCTCTCTCTCATTCAGTCACACTCACTCACTCGCTCACTCTCTTCTTTTCTCTTTTCCTGTATCGCTTTCTTTATTGTTTTTTTCGTTCATCATCTTTTTCATTTTTGGTCCGTCCTTCCTTCCCTTTTGTCTTTCTCCCTTTCTATCCATATTCCGTCCCTCTGATCCTTCCTTCCTTCTTTCCTCCCTTCCTTCCTTCCTTCCTTCTGTCCTTCCCTTCATGTCTCCCCCCCTTTTTATCCTTCCTTCTTTCGTTCCCTCTTCCCTTCCTTCTCTCCCTCTTTCCTTCCATTCTCACTTATTCTTTTCTTTGCCTTAATTCTTTCTTCCTTTCATTCTGTTTGTCGTTACCTTCCTTTCATCCTGCCTCCCTTCTTCATTCATTCATTCATTTATTTCTCTGAGTAAAACGTTTTCCCTTTCAATTTCACATCAAAATTCCTCGTTCACTGCCGCAAATAAAAATCATTGCTGCGTAAACTGTCTCTTTGGTGAGAGAGAGAGAGAGAGAGAGAGAGAGAGAGAGAGAGAGAGAGAGAGAGGCGAAACTAAAAATAAATTCTAATGACATATTATTATACTTTACACCAATGACGTTTTCTCCTGATGTTGTTCTTCAGACGATTTTCTTCAGCGTAGAACACCGGAATAAACCCCACCCCTTTACCTGTTTTTATTTTTGCTCTCCAGACGGTTTTATTCAGCTTAGGGGAGACTTACAATTAACCTCACTGAATAAAATCGTCTGAAGGCTATCAAGAAAGGAATAAAAAGCAATATTGACAAGGCGATTTGAAGGCTTAACCCTTTCGCTTCCGTTTCTTCACGTGGCAGGATTGTTTATTTTTGAGAAAGATTAGGGGTCACAAAAACATCATCAAAACAATCTTAAGTAATCATTTTTTTTTTCAATTATTGCTCGGAGGAGATTTAGTGAGGCCAATACATGACGGTTTTGTGTATTGGAGAAGAATCTTGGCACTTACAGGCATGAAATCTCTTGAATAACCCCCCTTTTCTTTCATTCCTTTCTTCCTTTTCTCCTCCTCCTCCTCCTTCTTGTGTGACGAACTGAAGCATTGGAAAGGCATGAATGACGAGTGAATGGGGGCTGAAGTCCTTGGTAAATTTTATTCCCACTTGACGCAGCTAAAATAAAAATAAATCCGGCATCTATGACTCGCCCAGCTGTATGAAATCGTCCCACGTTAAGCTGAAGTTGATTGAGTTGTGCAGATCATGAGAGGGGTATTTATTTTGAGGAATATATGCAAGGTTGATCGCTTCTGCGTGGCATCTTATCGCACTATCGTAATATTCAAAGTAATTTTTTGGGAAAAGGTTATACTTAAGGATACGGTAATATTTGAGGGTAAGGTAATATTTAAGGGAAAGGTAATATATAAGGGTAAGGTATTATGTAAGGGTAAGGTAATATTCAAGGGTAAGGCAATATTTAAGGGTAAGGTAATATTCAAGGGTAAAATAATATTCAAGGGTAAAATAATATTCGAGGGTAAGGTAATATTTAAGGGTAAGGTAATATTCAAGGGTAAGGTAATATTCAAGGGTAAGGCAATATTTAAGGGTAAGATAATATTTAAGGGTAAGGTAATATTCAAGAGTAAGGTAATATTCAAAGGTAAGGTAATATTCAAAGGTAAGGTAATATTTAAGGGTAAGGCAATATTCAAGGGTAAGGTAATATTCAAGGGTAAGGTAATATTTAAGGGAAAGGTAATATTCAAGGGTAAGGAAATATTCAAGGGTAAGGTAATATTCAAGGGTAAGGTAATATTCAAGGGTAAGGCAATATTTAAGGGTAAGATAATATTTAAGGGTAAGGTAATATTTAGGGGTAAGGGAATATTCAAGGGTAAGGTAATATTTAGGGGTAAGGTAATATTCAAGGGTAAGGCAGTATTTAAGGGGAAGATAATATTGAAGGGGAGGGATATAGTCAAAGACAAGATAATATTTAGGGGTAAGTTGATATTAAGGGAGTGGGTAAAGAAAGGGCACGTAGGGAGAGGGTAGGGCAGGAGACAGACAGGAAGAGGGTAGGGAAGGAAGAGTGAGGCAAGCGGAGAGGAGAGAGGGAGTGGAAGGGCGATGCAGGGAGAGAAGACACAGAAGATAGGGAGTGAGGCAGAGAGAGGGGAGAGGCAGGGGTAGGTAGGAATGAGGCAGGGAAGGGAGAGGAAGGAAGGGTGGAGATAGAAACGTGACAGAGGAGAGAGAGAGAGAGAAGTAAGGAGTATGGAGTGAAGCAGGGAGGAGAGAGGCAGGGGTAGGCAGTGACGAGGGAGAGGGGGTGAGGATGGGGAGTTGTAAGGCAGGTATACGCACTGTAACTCCCCGCGACGCATCTGGTGCTGCCCTCTCTCGGCGGGACCCCCAACCTCAGCGACACTAGTTATTGATTCGCCCAACAGATGGCTCTCACCCTCCCTCGCGCCGCCCCGACCCACGCCCTCGGCCGCTAATGTCTTCTTTAATGCCGTACTAATTGCGTGTCATCTAACTAGTCATTTGCGTATATCATTATCATCATCATCGCGGCTGTACACCAGGAAAGACTGTGGGAATGTTGGTTGTTAGTTAGCTATGGTGTATTTAAACTTCTTTGAGTCTATAAAATTTCGCCTCTCCTGTTTGATTTCCTTTTATTTTTATTTATTTATACTTATTTATTTATTTGGCTATTTTAAAGAGTAATTTCATAAGTGATGTTGGAATTTATGAGCATCTTTGAAATCAGCATTCTTCATTATCACTCTTAGTTCACAGTGGCTCTCAAGACCAAGGTAAAAATATCAAGGAATAGAACGGTAATAGATTTCCCCGGATCCCTTCATTACCGGAAGTCTGTACTAGGCCGTTCCAAAGTTCAGGGACAACAAGAATTTAACACCAAAGACAGTCATGGCACAGGAAGTTTAACCCTTAGAGCAAAATCAGCAAAATAGAGCTTAGTAAAACAGACGATGGTAAAAGAGAGATTCCAGCACAGTGCCTCAGTCGTCAGTGCGGAGTGAAGAGTAACAGAGAATCGTCCTTA
>NC_136959.1:65029508-65044508 GCF_032717465.1 Coenobita brevimanus | reverse complement strand
CTATCTCCTCTCCTATTCCTTTCTCTTGATGCGTCTGTACCTTTCATTTTCCTTCCCACTCTCCATCCCTCTCCACCCATTCCATCACTCCCCTCCCCATCCTTCTCTCCTCTCTCCATCCTTCCCTCCCCTCCCCATCCTTCTCTCCTCTCTGCATCCTTCCCTCCCTTCACCATCCTTCTCTCCTCTCTGCATCCTTCCCTCCCTTCACCATCCTTCTCTCCTCTCTGCATCCTTCCCTCCCCTCACCATCCTTCCCTCCACTCTCGTTCCCTTTACTCTTCTATTCTTTTCCGTACTTCTTTACCGTTGTCTCTCTCTATTCTTTCCTGTCCAATCACCCTTCAATATTCCATTTTATTCTCTCTCTCTCTCTCTCTCTCTCTCTCTCTCTCTCTCTCTCTCCCCTCTCCTCTCCTCTCCTCTCTCCTCCACCATTCTCCTCTCTACTCTCCTCCTCCATTCCCCTTTCCCTCACATACACACACGTCCCACCTGAGGTACCGGTAATGACCTATCAGCACACCTGTCCACCCCTTATCACACACCTGCCTCCCGGCTCACACACTCCATTCCCCTATCTTCAACTACAGCCTCCATGGGAACTGTGCGACTGTGAGCTGATGTGGTGGGGGGGAATGGTGACTTTGTACTGTGGTAGAGGTGTGGTGTGTGGTGGTGGAGAGAATAGTTGCACTGTACTGTGGTAGAGGTGAAGTGCAAAGTGGAACAAGGGAATCCACAGAAGAGCATACACACCTGACTCTCCTTTCGATGTCATATGTTGCAGTTCTTTGTAATTATATCATCTTTTCCGTGAGTCAGAGATGGAATAAAATATAACTTGAGGCTTTACACTCTCACCCATCTCCCTAGACGAACCGGGGAGGAAAGCATGAGGGCGACGACCATGCAGTGTAGAAAAATTGTCTCTGAAACGCCATACGATAGTGAAAAGTTTATATATTCATCACTCATAGTCTGAAAAAGTTAGGAAATTATTAGTGATTCGTAACTGTACTACATCCCTTGTGGCCTGAGAGAGAGAGAGAGAGAGAGAATTTTTTTTTTTTTTTTTTTTTTTTTTTTTTTTTTTGTACTCGTAAGGTATCATACATTCCACTGTGAAATCTGATGCAAAGAAAACATTTAAAATTTTAATTATCACAGCTTCGTCATGAGTATGTTCATCGTTATTTGAAATTGTGGTGGGGTGTGTATGTGGTGTGGTTGTGCAGTGGGATGTGTATGTGGTGTGGTTGTGCGGTGCGGTGTGTATGTGGTGTGGTTGTGCAGTGGGGTGTGTATGTGGTGTGGTTGTGCGGTGGGGTGTGTATGTGGTGTGGTTGTGCAGTGGGGTGTGTATGTGGTGTGGTTGTGCAGTGGGGTGTGTATGTGGTGTGGTTGTGCAGTGGGGTGTGTATGTGGTGTGGTTGTGCGGTGGGGTGTGTATGTGGTGTGGTTGTGCAGTGGGGTGTGTATGTGGTGTGGTTGTGCAGTGGGGTGTGTATGTGGTGTGGTTGTGCAGTGGAGTGTGTATGTGGTGTGGTTGTGCGGTGGGGTGTGTATGTGACGTGGTTGTGCAGTGGGGTGGTTATGTGATGGTGTGGTACATTGGAGCAGTGAGTGGTTATGTGGTGGGGTGCATATGTGATGGAGTGGCTGTGTGGTAGTGTGGTGGGGGTAAAGGTGTGGTGGACTGGTGAAATGGAGGAGTAAGTGGTTGACGAAACTCTTCTATCACGGTTGTGGATTTTTTTATTGTTATTGAGAGAGAGAGAGAGAGAGAGAGAGAGAGAGAGAGAGAGAGAGAGAGAGAGAGAGCAGTAGGAAGAACGTGAAAGATGACGGGAAGGAAGGACACTTTCTGGCGGTCGGGGTGGAATGAGAAATACAAAAACCACCACACAAACGTTGGCAGGGTATTTTGGGGTGAACGTTTTCCCCGTGAGGGTATAAACGTTGTTGGTATTAACGTTTTTAATTTTCTGTCTTCGTTATAACTCTGAGGTTCCTGTGGTCGCTCCCGGCTGATGAAAATCGTCTTGTGTTAGCTACAATAAGGTACCAGAATCCTCCGAACAATGGATTACTTAAAAATAACTCTTAAAACTTAGGCTGCTACGATTTGCCCTTACCTGCATGAAATCGTCTGTCATTAGCGGAAATAAATGACCGTATAAAACGCGAGCATGAGTGCGTTGAGGTATTATTATTATTATTGTTTTAAACTCAGACGATTTTATTCAGCTGAGGGAAATACCTGATCTATATACAGTAAAGAGGGAAGTTGAGCCTTAATTAAATGTATTGTGTTTGTAATGGATTCTCTCTCTCTCTCTCTCTCTCTCTCCCTTGTGGCTAATTAATTAAGAGGCGTGGTAGAGATAGGAGGGGAGGGCGGAGAAGGGGAGGGGTAGAGAGAGTGAGTGAATGAGAAGGGATTTGAGAGAGAGGGGGGGGGCGGGGGAGAGGCAGGCAGACAGACCGAGATGATGCATGACAAGATGGAGGTAACGTAAAAGGGGGAGGGAGGGAGAGAGAGAGAGAGAGAGAAGAGAGGATAGAAAGACGGATAGAAGGTGAGAAGGAAGAAGGGGAGAGAGGGAGAAACACGGAGTGGAAGGGAGGGAGGAAAGGAGGAAAATAGGGAGGAAGGTGTGGAGGGGTGAACAGATAAGCAGAAAGTAGGAAAGGTTAAGAGTATGGAGAGAGGAAAGGAAGGAAGGAGAGAGAGGGAAGGAGGAAAGTAGGGAGGGAGGGAAGGAAGGAGGGAGGGAGGCAAGGAGTGAGGAGGGGAGAGAGGGGAGAAGGGAAAGGTCTGAAGGTATGAAAAAAGGAGAAATTAAGGAAGCCTTGTACAGGTATGGCAAGACGGGATCTCTCTCTCTCTCTCTCTCTCTCAGGAAATACCATGCAGGCGTCATAAACCCGCAAAAGTAAATATGAACAGGTAAAACAAATCAGGTGAAATAAACACCAAGGTGAACGTGATTTATTTCTCGTGAACAACTGACTGCATTTTTTCCAGTTGACGTGAGGGGATTTTTTTTTTTTTTTTTTTTTTTTTTTTTGAGGAACCAAAAAAAAAACTGACCCTCTCATCATCAGGGCAACTCTGTGGTGCTCTCTTCCAGGAGACGATTTCCCTCAGGTGAAAGTGAGTCATAGGAGCCTTCTATGTCGAGAATTTACAACCCTCTGTTTCGTTACACCCACTTCAGACGATTTATTGCAGCCGGAGAGAACCCAATTTCCAAGAGTGGTATTCTTAAACCCTCTCGCGGTCGGAACAGCTCTAGTAATCTAACGCCAGACGATTTCTTTAAGGTGAGAACGAGCCATAGGAGCCCGAGAGTGTTAATCAGTTCACTGTTATAAACTCCCTTAGGTTATTTATTTATTAATTTACCTTTGGCTGAGAAAGACGATTTTATTCAGCTGCGACGAGAGGATCGGGAAAACGGGAGGAGAGAGGAAGAGGAAGAAATAAAAGAGAGAGAGAGAGAGAGAGAGAGAGAGAGAGAGAGAGAGAGAGAGAGAGAGAGAGAGATCAGAGAAGGAGAGGAGACGAAGAAAGAGGAAAGTTGGGAAGAGAGGGAAGGAGGAGGAAAAGGAAGAGGGGAAAAAATATTCTAAACAAGGGAATGTGGAAAGAGGGGAAGGAAAGAAAAGGAGGGAATGAAGGGAAATGGAGAGGAAAGGGGAATGGAAGAAGAGAGAAAACAAGAGGAGGGAGAGGGTAGGAAGGAAAGAGTGGAAAGAGAGGGGAGAAGAAAGTGGAGAGGGAAGAGGAAAGCGAGGAGAAAGGATGCTGGGAGGGGAAGAGGGAAAGGGAGGGTAAAGGAAAATGAGAGGAGGGAAGAAGAGAGAGATGAGAAAGAGGTGATGAGGAAAAAACGGAGAGGAAGAAGAAATGAGGAGAGGGATAGGGGGGAGACGGAAGAGAAGGGAAAGAAATGGAAAGGGAAAAAGAGAGAAGAGTACGAAAAAAGAGAAGAGAGGAGGAGGAGGAGGAGGAGGAGGAGGGAGAGGGTGAGAGGAGGAGGAGGAGGAGGAGGAGGACGAGAGAGAGGGTGAGAGGAGGAAGATGAGGGTGAGGAAGCAGGTATGATAAGGGTGAAGAGATGGTAACTTTGAGAGGAAACTTAGGTGAGGAGAAGGGAAATTACATAATAGGATGGGAGGCAGGAGTGGTGTGTGGTGGTGGTGGTGTGGTGAGGGTGTAGAGTGTGTGGTGGTGGTGGTGTGGTGAGGGTGTAGAGTGTGTGGTGGTGGTGGTGGTGTGGTGAGGGTGTAGAGTGTGTGGTGGAGGCGGTGGCGTGATGAGAGTGTTGAGAGTGTGGTAGTGTGTGGTGAAGTTGTATGGGTATGTGGTTTGAGTGTGTGGTGGGTGGTGGTATGTAGTGAGGGCTTAGTGATGTGTGGTGTGTGGTGGGGCTGGTGATGTAGTGGTGGTGTGTAGTGGTGCATAGTAGCTTGCAGTGACGGTGCTTGGGGGTGGTATGTGGTGAGGGTGTTGGTGCTATGAGTGTGGTGTTGTGTGGTGAGTGTGGTGGTGTGTGATGGTGGTGATAGTGATGAGAGAAGTGAATGGTGAGTGAAGAGGTGAATGATAGAAGAAAGATGAGAAATGATTAATAGGTGAGTGGTGAGAGAAGCAAAGTGAGAGTGACCGATGAGTGTGATTGGTAAGTGAAATGTAAATGGTGAAAAATGAAATGATGAGTGAAGAGTGAGGAGAGATGTGTGATGACTAAGAATCGGTCCAGCCATCATCTTCAGTACCTCAGTAACCTTCCCGCTTGGACCGTGGACCGCGCCATCGTAGTGCTTTCCGTGTTGCTGTTGTAAACCCGGAGGGACGAATTGGGTGATTTGGCGGTGATTTGAGCCTCATCCTGATGCAGCTACAATAAAAATAACAGAATCATCAAAACCATCACCACCATAAAAACCACCACCACCACCATCATCATCACCATCACCACCACCACCACCGCCACCACACCACCACCACCATTAAAAAAAAAAAAAAAAAAAAAGGGACCCCTCAGACTGCAACACCCACGCCCCTCCATTGGTCAAAGAGAAGACATTTGACCCTCCTTTTTGTCCTTGACCTTTGATATGTTGTTCTGAAAACTGAAGCACCTCATCCTTGCCTGACCCGCAACCCTTTCACTAAGTTTTATTCGAATTGGATCACTGATTTATGCGTTTCGTACACACACACACACACACACACACACACACACACACACACACACACACACACACACACACACACACACACACACACACTGGATTAAACCTTGACCTAACCCCGTGACCTTGACCTTTGACCTATTCTGAAAAATATTAGGTCAATTCCTTGGTTATCCCTTTACGCTTCTACCAAATCCACTTGATACTGGATAACAATTGAGTTTTCTTTTTCTTTTTTTTCATACGGACACACACGGGCGCAAACCACAACATCTGTTCTAGCGTCAGGGTGCAACAACAACAACAACAACAACAACAACAACAACAACAAAAACAACAGCCTTCGTTACCCTAAAGATGAAGAGCTTTTTGGTAATAATTGTGAGCAGACATCATTCCATTGCGGCCCATTGTGAGTCAGTTATGAGTAAATAGGCATGGTCAGAAGCTCAGTAGCGGGGGCAGTGGGGGAGGAGGAGCTGGGGAGGAAGGGAAGGAGGGGGAGTGGGGCCAGTGAGGGAGAGAGGGGGTGCATTTGGTGAGTAATAGAATAATTGTGCGTGAGTGAGGCGAGGAGGGGGGTTGGGGGTGATACGATTGTGTGTGTGTGTGTGTGTGTGTGTGTGTGTGTTATGACGTCAATTAGTGTTTTAAGTGTTGTGTGGAATGTCTAGGTGGCTGTGTGGCCTGTGATTAGGACAAGGTTGAGAGAGAGAGAGAGAGAGAGAGAGTTACAAAGAGTTGCAGACCACACAGATCTTCCAGTCTTTTCTAGGTGGTCAGGCCTTGATATTAATAGAAAGTCTTATTCTCTAATTATAGAAAGTTTTAAGAATTATAGACGTGTAACAGTAGGATAGGAAAGTGCACACACACACACACACACACACACACACACACACACACACACACACACACAGAAAGAGAGTCACCTGGGTAATCAGATGGTCCTCCCCCCCTCCTCACCTGGTTACCTTCCCTAGACACGGAATCACGACAGGGTACCATGTTTGGGGGGTGGGGAAGGGAAGGGGAGGGGAAGGAAGAGGGAGAGAGGGAAGGGGAGAAAGAGAGAGAGGAGGGGGCAGGGGAAGGGGAGTTAGGCAGCGGAGAGGACGGGGGTTGGGGAGAAATGGGAGAAGCAGGAGTAAGGAGGAGGAAAAGAGGAAGGAAGGAGGGAGTGAAGAAAAGAAGGAGAGGGACATTGAAGGAGGGTTTGTGAGGAAGAAGAGAAGAGAGAGAGAGAGTGAGGAAGAGAAGGATAGACGAAGGGAGGAGGGGAATGAGGAGGAGGAGGAGGGAGAAAGTGTGTAAGAAATACGGGATGGAGAGAAAGGAAGTGGGAAGGAGGGGGAGGTGTAAGAGAGGAAGAGAAGGAAGACTGGAAGGAGAGAGGAGGAAAGATCGAGGTGCTGAGGAGGAAAGGGGAGGAAGAGAAGGAAGAGGGGGGATGGGGGAAAGGAAGGGGGATTTGGAGGAGAGATAAAATACGTGGAGGAATATAAGGAGTTGGAAGAAGGGGAGAGGATGAAGGGAAACGAAGGATGAGGAAGTGGAAGGAGGGAAGGATCAGTAACTTCTGGTTCCCCCCAAAAAATCTTGCGGAACACCCTGTACGAGTATATTTGTCTGCGTACCTGTCTCACTGTCTGTTTGTCTATCTATCTATTTATCTACGTGCCTTTATGAATCTAACTGTCTATCAGTATCTCCATCTATCTCTCTGTATCTTTTCATATATCTACCGTATATCTCATTGAAACTATCTTTTTGAACTACCTATCTTTAGAATCTCTCTCTCTCTCTCTCTCTCTCTCTCTCTGACCTTTTGGAATCCCGTACTCTATTTTTGGAAGGGCAGGGGTAGTGAGAAAGTGAGTTAGAGAGAGGGGGGGGGCGGAGAGAGAGAGTAATTGTTTGTGATTGAAGGTGCACGCGCATTTGTGTGTGTGTGTGTGTGTGTGTGTGTGTGAGAGAGAGAGAGAGAGAGAGAGAGAGAGACCCATCAATTAAAGACCCGTATCCGCGTGGGCGTTGGAGGCTCCCTGTAACCCTTTACTTTAACCCTTCAGTCCGACGACCTGCTTTATTTTTGTTTATTATTATTACTTATGCAAATCTTCATTATTTATTCATATATTTATTTATGTGCTTTAATTTTTTTGACAGTTTTTATTTTGCCTTGTCTTTCTTTATTAACCCTTTCAAATCTTAAGATGTTTCCTAAGTTGAAGAAACCCGCGGGAAAAACAGTAAGAGTGAATTGGAGAAAAAATGTACATCATCGGTCTGAAGGGCTTTGTAGTTTTCTGTCCCTTTTTCTTACTTTCTTTCATTCTTTTTCTTTCTTTTTCTTTCATTCTTTTTCTTGCTTTCTTTTCTTTCATTTGTTTGTTTTGTTTCTGGCTTGGTAACCCATTCACCACGATGACCTGTGTATCCTGCGTTTCATTCTACTCTCTCTCTCTCTCTCTCTCTCAACCCAAATTAAATCTTGCTTTATATGAGTCATTGGATATCATTGGTTGGTATTCATTTGTTTCTTTTTTTTTTTATTCTTGTCAATTTTGTCGTCATCGTAGACTTGATAATTTTGGAACAGATGAGGCTCGTTAGAGGGTGTGTGTTGGTGAAGGGGGTTGCTTTCCCGAGTCATACATACATACATACATACATACATAGACATATACATACATACATACATACATAGACATATACATACATACATACATACATAGACATATACACATACATACATATACTGTACATAAACATCCATCCATCCATCCATCCATACATTCATACCTACACATACATTGATACACTCATACATACTCATATATACATTCATACATACCTACCTACCTACACTAAAAACAGACTGCTAGCGTTGCCTTTGTTAATACATTCTTCTGTTGGCTTCAGTTGGTGTAATTTTAGGTCATTATGTTTTATTACCCTTAACTATGTCTAAATTAGCGACATCAAGTGCATACCACACCCGGATTACAGGGGTGATTTGCAGGACGGATTAGTGGAGTGCAGGTGGATTACGTGGCCGGATTAATGGGGCCTTACTCAAGCTTAAAATATTACAAAGTATTATTCATTCTTGTTACTTTTGAGTCCTTGTCTTGGGTGTCATTGTGAAACAGGATTAATGGTGATGATGATGTTTATTTTGTGATTATTGTAAGTCTAGGTAGCTAACAAAACAAAAAGAAATGTAGCTTATTATTATTATGATCATCGTTATTATCATTACTGTCACCTTCATCATCATCAATATCACCCTGATCATCATCAGCATCAGTATCACCTTCTTTATCATCATCATCGTCATCATCATCATCAGCATCACCTTCATCATCATCATCATCATCAGTATCATCCTCATCATCATCAGCATCAGTATCACCTTCGTTATCATCATTATCATCATCATCATAATCATCATCATCATCATCACCTTCATCATCAACATCATCATCATCACCTTCATCAATCACCATCACCACTGTAGCCCTGTTACCCAGTGTGATGTGAGAGGGTAAGGTTCAGACATGGCAGAAGAAACACACTATTAAGCCAAGTAAAAAGCCTTGTGAGGTGGTCTGTACATGCTAACAACGTACCGCTCGGCTAATCACTACAGCTAACTATACAGGGGTCATTAGGGCGATACATAGTTGCCCAGTAATGACCCCCGCCTCACGAAGATGGGGTCATGTATATTCTGTCGGTATCATTAGCCAATATGCACACACTATCAGGAGAGCTTATTAGTAGGTGATTAGGAAAGTGCACCATACTGTACGTCTCTCTTAATTATTTGTTCATTTATGTGTTATTTGTACACTACTTCATTATCTTGAAATATACACTGACCCATTCACTCATTAGCCTCTTTTATTTTTTTTTTATTCTGCTTAGTACATCACAATTACTATCAGAGAGAGAGAGATTTCTAAGTCCCCTTTTTATTTTCTTTCCTTTGTCAGTTTCTTTCTCTGTGTTAATGGAAGCTCATGATTTATGTAGTCTCACTCATTCTCTTTGATGTCTCTATATTTGCGTTTCTGTAACTTTTTATCATTTTCTTTTACCACCATTATTCTTTATCACCATTGTTATCAACATTATTATACTCATCTAATTTTAGCCTCAACGTACCCTCATCATTAAGCTTAGTTTTGAATGACGTGTTTGTTGCATTGGCCAGTTGGTGAATCAGTGGCTGTGTGTTTTCATCTTGCTGCCTCCAGACGATTTTATTCAGCTGAGGGGAGGGTCTTTTCGAGGGAGTTAAATCGGTCCGCAGTAGTCTCCTAGGTCCGTAGTCTCGTGGGTGAAGGAGGCTCCCTGACATCTCTTCCTTAGCGATTTATTTTATGGATACGGCTGGTTAATATCAGTTTGTATGATTTCTGTGCTGAGTGTGTTAGTATTAGAGTGACTGAAGTGACATAGAGGAGGACGGTAAGGCGTAATAAAATAAATCGCTTAGGAAAAGGTGTTAGGGAGCTTCCTCAAAACCAACGAGAACACCAGCCTTAAACGATAATAACTTTTTTTTTAATTGTGTTCTTGCCAGCGTCAGGGATTTTTTTTTACAGTAGGGGTGATTTTTTTACAGTAGGGGAGTTTTTTTTTTTACAGTAGAGGGATTTTTTTTTTACAGTAGGGGGATTTTTTACAATAGGAAGTTTTTTTTTTTTTACTGTAGGGTGATTTTTTTTACAGTAGGGGTGATTTTTTTTTTATAGTAGGGGTGATTTTTATACAGTAAGGGTGATTTTTTTTTACAGTAGAGAGGATTTTTCTGAGAGTAGGGGGATTTTGTACAGTAGGGGAGATTTTTTATAGTAGGGGCGATTTTTTTACAGTGGAGGGATTTTTTTTTTTACAGTAGGGGGATTTTTTTACAATAGGGGGATTTTTTTTTACCGTAAGGGGATTTTTTTTACAGTAGGGGTGATTTTTCCTGCTGAAGGGTGCCGGAGGAAGTCTGCTTTAACCCTTTCAGTACGCAACACTTTTTAATTTATGCTGTTGCTGTTTTCAGACGATTTTATTCAGCTGAGGGAGAGAGCTCTCGTAGTGAAGGGGTTGACCTCGATCAAGTTCATACCTCACCCTTGTCCTGAGTGAAGGGAGGAGGAGGAGGAGGTATGAGGGAGGGGGAGCTAAGATGGTGGTATTACTGGGGTAAGGGTTGGGGAGGAGGGTGAAGGGGAGTTGGGTTGGGGAGGCAAGAGGAGGGAGAAGTGATGGGTAAAAGGGTAAAGAGAGGAAAGAAAGAAGGGAAAAGGAGGGGAGGGGAAAGGGAGAGGGGAGAGCGATGAGGGTTAGCAACACGGAGATGAATGAGGGTAGGAGAGGGGAGAGGAGAAAGAGAGGTGCTATGTCTGAGAAAGAGGGAAGGAACAGTAGGGACTGGAGGTTGGAATGGTAGGAGGGGGGGGGGGTTGAGGGGAGAGGAAGGGGTGGAGAAGGAAGAGAGAGAGAGAGAGAGAGAGAGAGGGGTAAGCTGAGGTAGACTAACATCGAGAGAGGAGCGAGAAGGAGAGTGGCAGTAAGGAGGGGGGAGAGGGGAGAGAAGGGGAGAAAAAATATTGAAGAGAGGAGGGAGGGAGGAAGAGAGGCTAGATTCAGGAAGGGAGGCAGTTAGAGTTGAGATAGAGGTAGGGAGGAAGGTATGAGGGAGGAGTGGATGAGTTAGGGAGAGGGAGGAATGTCAAAGGTAGAGTAAAAGAGAGAGAGAGGGAGAGAGAGTATAAAATGGCAGGGTAGGTGAAGAAATATTCCTTTAATTTCTTACGCAGGGGAAGAGGGAAGGAAGCAGGGGGTGAAAGAGAATGGAAGGGGAAGGAGGGGGTGGGAGAGGAGAGAGGAAGAATGAGGGGAGGGAAGAAAAAGTGAGGGAAAGGAACAGTGGAAGGGGAAGGAGGAAGGAGAAAGGAAAGAAGAGGGAGGGGGAGGGGAAAGGAAAGCAGTAGGGCGAAGTAGAGGAGGATGAATCGATGGAGAGGGGAGTGGGAAGGACAGAGGAATAGGGGAGGGAGAGGAAGGGAGAGAAAATGCAGGGGTGCATATGGAAAGAGGAGGAGCCGGAGAGAAGTAGGGGAAGGGAATGGGAAGGAGGGAGGGAGGAAGGTGAAAGGGGAGAGATGAGAGTGGAGGGGTTGAGGGAGAGGGGAGTTAAAGTTAGAGATTTAAAGGGAGGGAAAGGGTAAAAGGGAGAAAAGGGGGCGGGAACACAAGGGAAACCTGCAGGGAAAGAATAAAGGAAAAGGGAGTAAGAAAAGGGAAGAAATGGAAGAGTAAAGAGAAGGGGAAAAGGAACTTAATGAAGGAGAAGAGAAGGATGAGGGGAATAGAAAGGAAGGGAAAGGGAAAAGGAAGGGGATAGGGGAAGTAGAATTGAAGACAGAAAGGAGGGAAGGGAAGATACAGGGAAGGCGTAGAGTGAAGGGGAAGGCGGGAAAGGTAAAAGGGAGATGGATATGGAAAAGAGAAATGAAGGGAGGGGAAGAGTAAGGGAAGAGAGGAGAGAGAAATACGAGGTTGGGGGAAGATGGAGGAAAGAAGAGTAAGCAGAGTTTAGAAAAGGGGAAGGATGTCGAAGTAGAAGGTAATGGAATGGAAGAGAAGGGCAAGGTATGAAAAGGCAATGGATAGGAGGAAAAGAGAAAGTGGGCAGTGAAAATGAATGGACAGGAAAGGACGAAGGAAGGGATAGGAGGGAGGGAATGGAAGGGAAGGCAGAGGTAAACATAAATAGAGGAAGGAGAGGGTGAAAGGTGACAGGACGCCACCCAAGACTTTATTCATTCTTGAGTCGAGGCCATTAGTTATTGGATCATTAGAATTATTTACTGTCTTCATTAGGTACCATTTCAGCTAACTGTGAGTTCTGTTAACAGTTATTTCATTAACTAAGGAACCACTACTTTAATCAGCGACTATTTCAGGTCGTTTTAGGTAGCGTTATGACCATGTATAGAGGTCCAAAATTAAGTATTGCTTGGTTATAAGTGCTGGCAAAGATGGAAGTGAATGTGAGCGGTACTTATAAGGCGTGGAAGAGGGGTTGTTGATAATGACAGATTACGTAAGATGGAATTATGAGACAGACTAAGTTACTAGACACTGCCTTTCGTTTAAGTAATTACAAGTACTAGGTTTGTATATCGGATCTGTAGTGATATTTGCTGATAAGGAGGGATGTTTTTAACCCCCATCATGATCGGACCAACTCTATGTTCTGTTTACACCAGACGCCAGGTGGTTTTATTCAGAAAGTGAGTCATAGGAACCTGAGAGTGTCAGTGCTGCTACCATGAACCCTCTCATGGTCGGGACAGCGTATGGTTAGCTATTGTAGAATGCGAGAATATTATTAAAAATTTTATCGTGATTTTTTGCCTCGATCTCATTCAATCTTTTATTTCTTACTAATTTTTCCTTCAACCTTCGTTTTCCTTCGTATTCATTTCTATTTTTCATCCTGTTGTCTTTCTTCCCCGTTTTTTCCTTCCATTTTCCTTCCGTCCTCTTTCCCATTAACCCTCTGATGGTGGTGTGTTCTTTCTTAAATCCCAGACGATTTTTTTTTCAGCTGAGAGGGAGTTACAGGAGCCTGAGTGTATATATATTTTCTTCCCTTTGTTGTCATCTTTTTATTATATTTCCCTTCAGTTCTCCTAATCATTTTCTTTTGCCTGTGATTTTCCTTTTAGCGCTTCCTTTCTCTTTTCATTTCGGTTTTTCCTATTGCTTTCATTATTTTTTTTTCCTGTTTTTATACTTGCTTTCTTTTCTTCTTGTGTGTTCTTATTTTCTTCTTTTATGACTGTGTTGACCTTTTCCTCTCTCGTTGTTACCCTCTCCTCTCTCTCTCTCTCTCTCTCTCTCTCTCTCTCTCTCTCGGGTAATCCTCATTTTTCTTCTGTCCTGTTTGCTTTCTGTTCCTTCCCTCTCATCTTTCCTTTTCACCATTATTTTCCTATTATTTCTTTTCCTCCTATCTTCTCATTTCCCTATTATTATCCAGTCGTCCTCTCTCTCTCCTCTTCATCTTCTCCTTTTCCTGTCATTTTCCTCTTGTTCTCTCTTTTCCTCTATTCTTCCTCTTTTACCTTCTCCTTATCATTGTCCTAAAAATCTCTCCCTCTTATTTTTTTTAATTTTATTTTCTTTATCAGTATATTTACCTTATTGTCCTCGGTTTTTTTTTTTTTAGCTTCCATGTCATTCCATTTTCTTCTACATGTTCCTTCTTGTCTCCTTTTCATTAATTCTTTTCTCATGTTTTTGTTTTCTGCTAAATTTTTCCCAGTTGTTGTCATGTTTATTTTTCCTTCTGTTTTTCCTTTTACGTATTCCATTTAGCATATATATTTTTCTCCTCCTTTCCTCTTTTCTCAGTTTTCCTTCCATCTTTCCCTTTCTCATTTTCTTCCTGTTTTTCTTTTATTTTTTTCTTTATTTTTCCATCTCACTCATCTTTCCCTTTCTCATTTTCTTCCATCATTTCCTTTCTTCTCTCTCTTGTTTTGTCTTATTATGTCTTCCTTTCTTCAGTGTTCCTTCCTCCTCGTCTCTTCTTCACTCACATATTGTTTCTTTGTCTTTTTTATTTTTTTTTCTTTCTCTTTTTTTTTTTCACATTTTTTAACCATTGTCATTCCTATCCTTTTATGGTTTCTCTCCCTCATGCTCCATCAGTATTCAGAGACAATATATATGTAAAAAAAACAAAACAGAAAAGCTGCATTAATATATATTTGGGTTATGGAAGAGATGCGGCAAGGGTTGTAATGGAGTTGTAGTGGTGTTGTGAGTTGTAGAGTCAGTTATGAACCCTGCTCCTGGCGTCACTATCAATCCTCTCATAAAATCATTCTCTGACTCACAACATCTCCCGTGAATGATAGTGTGTTTATGAGTATTTAACGTCTCATAACATCATCCTGGCTCAGAATTACTCTCGTGAATGGAAGAGAGTAGTTTTTGAGTTTGTTCTGAGAGAGAGAGAGAGAGAGAGACTGGAGGGGTTGGACAGAGCCTTCATTGGACCCCCTCCCCCGTGTGAAAGACCATTTTTTTTCCCCTTGAAGCTGAATAAAATCGTCTGGAGGCAGCAGGAAGAAGGTGGAATATTTGGGTACTCGTAGTGAAGGGATTAAAGACGTGAGAAAAGTTTGTTGTTGTTATTGTTGTTGTTCTTCTTCTACTTCTGATTCATCTTTTCTTCTTGATCTTCTTTTTTCCCTCTACTTCTTCTTCTTCTTCTTTCTCTTCTGTTCTACCTTTCTCCTTCATCATTTCTTCTACTTTTCTTGTTGTTGTTTTTCTTCTCCTTCTTCTTCGTCGTCGTCGTCTTCCTCTTCGTCGTCGTCGTCGTCGTCTTCTTCTTCGTCTTCTCCTCGTTCTTCTTCTTCTTTTTCTTCTTCTCGTTCTTCTTTTTTCTTCTTCGTCAGCGCGCGTGGGGTTATGAATAAGGGTGTCGGCTGATAGAGAGGATGCTGTTGTTGTTATTGTTGTGAGAAGCGTGTGTGTAGGGTCAGTGGATAATGCGTAACGCTGTGAAATTGTAAGAGCGATGTATAAGACGTAGGAGTTATTTTGAGTAAGATGAATGGATATACGATGTTGTGAGCGGCTCGTGAGTAAGATTTTGTGACGCAGTTTTGAGTGAGATTAGTGGGAATGTTGTGAGGGTTGTGATGAAGTGCTGGGTATTATGAGACGCTGAGAGGGTTGTGAGTAAATGTTGTGAATACGATA
>NC_136959.1:65009508-65024508 GCF_032717465.1 Coenobita brevimanus | reverse complement strand
CCTGACCATGCCTACCCACCTGCATCACCTTGCCTATCCACGTGCCTCATCCTACCGACCTTTGTCTCACCTTTCTACCTGTGCCCCACCCTGCCTACCTCGCCTACGCACTTCCCTCACCCTGCCTAACTACATGCCTCACCTTGTCTCCCGTGACTCACCCCATCTATCCCTGAATTACCTTGCTTACCCTCCCATTTTCCTACCTATCCTGCCTTCACCTTGTCTCGCTTTTCCTACCCTTCTGTTCTCTGCTTCACGCTACCCATCCTCCTGCCTCACCCTGCCTATACTTTTACCCACTGCTTCCTCCTACCTACCCTCCCACACCCCTCCTAACGATCCCACACCCTGCCTATCCTTCCGCCTTGTCTACCCACCAACCCCCCTCCCTACCCTCCCAAATCCTGCCTATCGCCCACTCCCTATCCCCCGCACCCTGCCTTTCGCCCACACCCTGCCTATCCCCCCACCCTGCCTATCCCCCACACCCTGCCTATCCCCCCACCTTTTATCCCACCTGCCCACCACCCTGCCTACCTTCCTACCACCCTGCCTCCCCCCCTGCCTCACCTCCCAGCCCGCTTGGCTACTGTGTCGAGTTGGCTGCTTATCCTGGCATCACAGTCTTCCCCTTCCCCCTCTTCTCTTCCCCTCCCCTTCCTCATTTCCCCTCCCCTCCTCTCTTCCCCTTTCCCTCCTATCTTCCTCTCCCCCTCTTCCATTTTTACCTTTCCTCCACTCTGTCCTTTGGCCCCTCCTTTCTTTCCCTCCCCTCCCCATTTCCACAACCCCCTCGTCTCTTCCCCTCCTCTCCCCACTTCCACTACCCCCTTTTCTCTTCCCCTCCCCTTCCCACTCCCACTGGCCCCTCCTGTCTTTCCTCTCTCCTCTGCCTTTCTTCTCCCCTCTTCTCTTCCCCATCTCCTCCTCCACGTCTTCTCCCCTCCCCTTCTTCCTCTCCTTCCCTCCCCATCCTGTCTTCCCCTCCCTCTCGTCCCCTCTTACCCTTCATTCGGTATTGTCTACCCCTCCTTCCCCTACTGTCTATCCCTCCTTCCCCTACTGTCTATCCCTCCCTCCCGTACTCTTTTCCCCTCCCTTCCTCCTTCTTTTCCCCTCCCTTCCATACTCTCTTCCCCTCCCTTTCATGCTCTCTTCCCCTCTCTCCCCGTCTTCTCTTCCCTGCCCCCTCCTCTCTTCCTCTCCCTCCCCGTCCTCTCTTCTCTGCTCCCTTCTCTCTTCCCCGCCTTCTCCTCTCTTCCCCTCCCCTCCCCTCCTCCTTTCTTCTCCACCCACTCTCCTTTCTTCCCCTCCTTTTGCTTTTCCCCTACTCCCCGTCCCCCTGCTCTCTATCCCTCCCCTCAATACCCCTCCCCTCAATACCCCTCCTCTCGCTACCCCTCCCCTGCCCCTCTTTTCCTCTTCTTCCTCACGTTTCCTGTACTGCTCTGTTTCCTCCTTTTTTCCCTCCCCCCTCCCCTTGATCTCTCCCTCTCCCCTCTCTCTCTTGCACTTTTCCCCTTCCTCTCCTCCTCTTCTCCTCTCCCCCCTCTTCCTCCTTCCCCCTCTTGCCTCTTCCCCCCTCTTCCCTCCTCCCCCTCTCTTCCCCCTCCCTCTCTCTTTCCCTTTCCCCTCTCTTCCCCTCCCCCTCTCTTCTCCTCCCCCTCTCTTCCCTCACCCCCTCTCTTCCCCCTCCCCCTCTCTTCCCCCTCCCCCTCTCTTCCCCCTTCCCCCTCTTCCCCCTTCTCCTTCCTCTTCCGTCTTCCCCTTCCTATTCCCTCTTCCCCCTCCTCTTCCCTCTTCCCCCTCTCCCGCTCTTCCTCCCTCCCTCTTTCTTCCTTCTCCCCCTCTCTTCCCCCTCCCCCTTTCTTCCCCCTCCCCCTTTCTTCCCCCTCCCCCTTTCTTCCCCCTTCCCCCTCTCTTCCCCCTCCCCCTTTCTTCCCCCTTCCCCCTCTCTTCCCCCTCCCCCTTTCTTCCCCCTTCCCCCTCTCTTCCCCCTCCCCCTTTCTTCCCCCTCCCCCTTTCTTCCCCCTCCCCCTTTCTTCCCCCTTCCCCCTCTCTTCCCCCTCTCCCTCTGCCTCCTTTCCCTCTCTTCCCCCTCTCCCTCTGCCTCCTTTCCCTCTCTTCCCCCTCTCCCTCTACCTCCTTTCCCTCTCTTCCCCCTTCCCCTTTTCTTCCCCCTTCCCCTCTCGTCCTCCCCCTCACTCTCTATCCAGCCCTCTTTCTCTCATTCCCCCTTCACCGCCTCTTTCCCCTCCCCTTTTTTTCCTCCCCTCCTTCCCCTTGCTTTCGTTCCCACCTACTACTCTCCCTCTCTTACCCCTTCCCGTCTCGCCCTCCTCCCCCTCCCTATTTTCTCCTTCCCCTCCCTCTGTCCCTCCTCCTCTCGTCTCCCTCCTCCCTCCTTTCTTCTCATTCCCATTTCCTTTCCTTTTCCTACCTTCTTTTCTCGTCTCTTTCCCTCCCCCATCCACCTTCCCTTCTCACTCTTGATCCCTCTCACCATCCCCCCCCCCGCCCCCGCCTGCGTTCCCATTCTCTCTCTCTCTCTCTCTCTCTCTCCTTTCATGGTCCCCCCCCCCTTATCCTCCTCTTCTCTTTCCTTCTCCTCTCCCTTTCCATCCCCTCCACTCAGTTCCACCTCCCCATCCTTTTCTCTTCCTCTCCATTCCGTCTTCCCTTGTCCTCTTGTCCCTTACTCTCCCATCCTTATTCCTCATTCTCCCTTTTCTTTCTCTCCTTTTTCATTTCTCCTGCTGCTGCTTCCTCCTCCTCTCTCCTTGCTTCAGCCCCCTCCTTCCTCCTTCTCCTTCTCTCTCCTGTTTCCCTTTCCCTTCTCTTCCCTCCTTCTCCTCCCCCTCATCTTCCTTCTTCCTCCACCTCTTTCTTTTTCTTGTCCATCACCACAGTCATCATCATCATCATCATCTCCTCCTCCTCCTCCTCCTCGTCCTCCTGCTCCTCCTCCTCCTGAACTCCCCTCCTCCCCACCCTTACCTATTCTCTCACCTGTTCTCCAACCCTAAATTATTTCTACAACCACTTTTATTTTCCTTTTTTTCTCTCCTGTCCCTGATGCCAGCTTCTCGCCACCACTCACTTGGCAGCGCCAGTCACGTGACCCCGCCCCACACGCTGATTGGTCCTCGCCGCGGCCCACCCAGCCAATGGACGGCCGGCTTACAAACACGTCATCTCGGTTTGTTTACATTTGTCAGGCGTCAGCTGATTATGGCGGATGGGTTACGGTGGACGGTTTGTGTGTAGTGGTGGCGTTTTGTTTTTATTTTTTTGTTTTAATAGGGTTTAGTCAGATTAGGATAACTATAATGGGAGATCATGTTAGATTAGATAAAGTTTGGTTAATCTTAAGGGCAGTTAGGTAAACTTGGATTTTCACAAGTTAGGTTAGTTTAGGTCATTACCCTTTCTCACCCCGTACCTTCCCTTCTCCCGCTCTGCCTTCTCTCCCACCTTTCGTTCCTACCTCCCTGTCGTAACTTGCTATCTCCCTGCCTGCCTTACAACTTTCTTGCCTGCCTTTCTACATCCCTGCCTATCTTCTTACATTCTGGCCTGCCTTGTAAATCCCTTCATAGCCTACCTTCCTGCCTACCTTCCCACCACTCATCTACCCTCCCACCACCCTGCCAACCTTTCCATTACCTGCATACTCTTCCCTCCTTACCTGCCTAGCGACCTTCCTATTTTCTTCCCTGTCACCCTTGCTTGCGTCTGCCCTCCGTGTCTGGCTACCATCCTGTCTGTCTGTCACCTTGCCTCCCTCCTGCTACCCTGCCAAGAAAGAGAGAGAGAGAGAGAGAGAGTTACGTAGATACACAGACCAAACAGCTGACGGTCATATGTAGGAGGTCAGGCCTAAATGTTAATACAAAGATTTGCTCAGTTAATTACGGAAGTGTAGGAATAACAGAAGTTCAGCAGCAACTTTAGTAACTTAAATTCTCCCCGACCTTTCAGACTTAAGTGAAATCAGCTGTGCGGGGGAAAAAAAAAAAAGGAGGAACACTGTAGAACGAAGTGCCCAAAGGATATTTTATAGGAACGGCTGAATTAGTCTCGTCATTTATTTGAAAGTAGCCAAACCATGATAAGTACTAATCCCAAGATTCTGAATTAATACTGCTGATATTTTTTTTGTATTAAGTGTATAGTCACATACATCTTATAGGTAAACCCGGTACGGCAATTTTAACTTTTTTTTCTGCAGTATCCAGACGGTTTAATCGATTTTCACAAACCACAGGGGAGATATTTCGAAGTAAAGTGGGTTGATTTATCCTTTATTAACCCCTTCTTTATTTCAAAACGCTCGTAAAATCAGCAAAATCATCCAGTAGCAGCCAATTAAAAAAAAAAAAAAAGATCGACATCGGGTGGAAGGACTCACGTAAACTTTGATTAACATAGCAATTTATTAAACAATTTAGATCAACCACGCCACGAATTAAAGGAGTCAGAATAGCCTGTGGCGGGGGGGACACAACCTGGCCGCACTATGGGGTGGTGCTACTACTCTGCGGCCGGGTTGTGTTAGGAAGAATACTGCCACCGTATTCCCTGCGTGTCGTAAAAGGCGACTAAAAGGGGCGGGGTGAGGGGACTAGGGACCCCCTCCTCTGTTTTTTTAGTTCCTAAAAAGAGACAGGCCAGAGAAAGGGACGGGGGATGGAGTTATCCCCGTACCCTGAAGATTGGGTCTATGAATGTGCGTGGATGTAGTACAATTGAGGCTAAAAGGGAGGAGATTGGGAGAATGTTTAATAGGATGGATGGACAGTGTGAAGAGAGCGCTGGATGCGAGATGGATGTCTGTTGAGCAAGGAAGAGTGGCTGTGCGTGACAGAAATAAATGGAGAGAAATTGTGAATGAATAAGTGATGACGCAGCCCTGAGGGGATATTCTCCCGCATTTGGTCTGATCAGCTAGTCAGGTCAGGTGCGGGTAAGGGGATGGGTCTGTTATGATGTGGCAGGGGTAAACCAGTTCTGCTGTCGGGCCCTGCTGTGGATGTCACTGCTTGCATTGCGCAGTTGACCCTTGTGCGGTGTGATGCGGTGAGGATCTGTCCGTTCTCCCCTTTGGGGCTCAGATGCGAATGAATGTGTTTGAATGGATGAGTAAATGGAGAGTGAGTCGTCCTGTCTCGGCTACCTCCCTTTCCTTGGGGGAAGCAGCCTAGGTATATAGATAGATAGATAGAATAGCCTTGAAGGGAACAAACAAGGTATTTACGCATTTAGTGCCGAGGACTAGTGGCCAGAACCGGTTACGTCAATTCTCCTCAAGGACTTAATCGGTTACCTTCAAGTAGACGCAAGGACTTAAATAAAAGGGAAGGTGAAGCTGATTACGAAGGACTAAATCATTAACACGTTTCCTTATATCTTAGGGCCGTGTGGATCGATCTTAAGGTTCTGAAATGTGACGGATATTAATGAGAAAAGACTGTGGACGCTGGATACAGTTAGCCTGCATCCCATCTAACAGTGTGCAGTTAGCAGTGATATGGGTTGGGTTAAGCAAGGAAGAAAAAAATTCGGGTTTGTTTCTGTTCACGTTTCAGTTTTGAATTTATGAAACTCTCTCTCTCTCTCTCTCCGATGACGTGTTTTTTGTTTATTCTTGCTTCCCATAGACGGTTTTATTTAGTCACATAAAGCCTTATATAACTGATGAGAGAGAGAAATAGAGAGAGAGAGAGAGAGAGAGAGAGAGAGAGAGAGAGAGACGTTTTATAAATACTAAGACTCGCGAAAAATAGGATGTGACCTACCGGGAGAGAGAGAGAGAGAGAGAGAGAGAGAGAGAGAGAGAGAGAGAGAGAGGTTTCATAATTTTTAACTCTTGAAATATAGGATGTGACCTACACCGGCATCAAAGAGAGAGAGAGAGAGAGAGAGAGGGCTTGTTTCCCCCGTTCCCCTGATAACCCAGCAGTAAAAATAGGGACCTGTCTGTTGAAGTGGACGGTTGCCAGTCATATCCTAGGGGGAAATTTGGACTTAGAAAAATCTGACTGGCTGCCTGTATGCTTCTGACGTAGTCGATTATTATATATATTATTATTATTATTATTATTATTATTATTATTATTATTATTATCATCATCATTTACTATTGTTTTTATTATTTTTATTATTATTATTAGGCCATCTCCAGACGATTTTCCTCAGACTAAGGTTAACGTCGATCTGGAGGGGTTACCCAAGCTGATTAAATCGTCTGGTTGTGGCAAAAAAACAAAAGCAAAACCAAAATCAATTATACAAGAGACGTTTCCCAAATCGAGTTAAATTTTAAGTTATGAGAGAGAGAGAGAGAGAGAGAGAGAGAGAGAGAGGTTGTTTCTTGCCTCAACACTTGTGAGATTAGAGCCAACACCCCCACTGAGCTCAAGACGTATGGCTCCTTGGGACGTGCTGGCTCTAACTCACTCTCTTTCTCTCTCTCTCTCTCTCTCTCTCTCTGTTTATTTATTTATTTACTTACCTACCCATTTATCTATCTATCTATGTGTTTGTCTATCTCTATCTGTCTGTCTCTATCTATCTATCTATCTATCTACCTCTCACTGTCTGTCTATCTATCTATCTGTTTGTCTGTCCGTCTATCTATTATCTATCTGTCTATCTATCTATCTATCTGTCCATCCGTCACCGTCTCTATCTGCCCGTCTGTTTGTCCATCTATGTCTGTCTGTTTGTCTGTCTGTCTGTTTGCCTGTCTGTCTGTCTGTCCATCTATCTATCCGTCTATCTGTCTGTCTGTCTGTAATCCTGGTGTTAATCCGTTCATCCTGCATTTCGCAAGACTTAAATTCATGACGCTCTCTCTCTCTCTCTCTCTCTCTCTCTCTCTCTCTCTCTCTCTCATTTAGTCAGCCACTTATATACTTAGTCAGTCCAGGAGTCACCTCTCCAGCAATTCACTCAGTCTTTTTTTTGTCAGTCACCCAGTCAGTCGTATATTTAGTCGGTGAGTCAGTCATTTAGTCAGTCATTTAGTCAGTCAGTTAATTTGTCACCCAGTTAACCAGTTAGTTAGTTATTCATTGAGTCATTTATTTGGTTAGTCAGTTCTTTTTTTCGATTTTGTTAGTCAGTTATTTGTTCAGTTAGTCAGTCATTTCATCAGTGTCATAGTTTAGTTAGCCTAGTTAGTTATTCTTTCAGTTAGTCAGCCTTCTAGTCAGTTAATCAGCTAGTAAGTCAGGTATTTACTCAGTCACTTCATCGATCATTGATATAGTTATTCATTTACCTTGTTATTTATTCAATCAGCTGGTTAGTCAGTCAGCTTGTCAGTGAGTCAGTCAGGTAGTCAGTCAGTCAGGTAGCCAGTCAGTGGTGTGGTCAGTCAGTCAGGTGGTGAGTGAGTCAGATAGTCATTGAGCCAGGTGGTCACTGGTCAGTCAGTCAGGTAGTCGGTCAGTCAGTCAGGTAGCCAGTCAGTCAGTCAGTCATGTAGTCTGTGAGTCAGGTAGTCAGTGAATCATGTAGTCTGTGAGTCAGGTAGTCAGTGAATCATGTAGTCAGTTAGTCAATGAGTCAGTTAGTCAATGAGTCAGGTAGTCAGTGAGTCAGGTAGTCAGTGAGTCAGTTAGTCAATGAGTCAGGTGGTCAGTGAGTCAGGTGGTCAGTGAGTTAGGTGGTCAGTGAGTCATGTAGTCAGTGAGTCAGGTAGTCAGTGAGTCAGGTAGTCAGTGAGTCAGGTGGTCAGTGAGTCAGGTAGTCAGTGAGTCAGGTGGTCAGTGAGTCAGGTGGTCAGTGAGTCATGTATTTAGTGTTCATTGGGACGTGTCTTGGCACTCTGTTAGTCCACAAACCAATAAGCAACCCCAAGCCAAACACACAAACAAACAAACACCAGGGAGCGTTGACCTCGTGTGTGTGTGTGTGTGTGTGTGTGTGTGTGTGTTTTGAACCTGCATGTGATTTTTTTTTTTTAATGCTGTGATTTTGTGGTGTTTGTTTCATTGTGTATTAGTTTCTCTTGGTTTACTGTTGTTGAGAGAGAGAGAGAGAGAGAGAGAGAGAGAGAGAGAGAGAATTAACATGCGGCTGAGTGATCCACAGAGGGTACATTATAATGTGGAATCTGAAGGAGGGTATGTGATGTTACTTCCTGTGCTGCCTTTGAAGAAGTGGTGGTGGGGAGGTGGAAGAGGTAGGGCGATGTAGGGGGTGAGATATGGGAAGGGAGAAAGTGGGAAGGTGAACGGAGGAGGTGGTGAAGCATCGAAGCACCGTGAATGGGAGACGAAGGGAGGAGGGGAAAGGGAACGAAGCTGTCCCACGTTTCAGCTGGGTTATTAAGGGTAGAGATTCCACATTATATTATTTCCCTTTGTGGATCATTCAGCCGCGTGTTAATATGTCGAGTTACGGTATCGCAATACTTATTATAAAAATCTCTGCTGTCTGCCTCCTACCCACACCAGTAGTGCACCGTTGCCACGTGAGCGAGAGTGGGATGGCAGGGGGTAACATGACACGTGGAGCCGACTATACCTGTAATTAACGTCACATATGGAAACGCACGTGATTAATAACCACGTGTTGGATGTGTCAGATAAGCACGTGTTCTTTTCATGGAGGCACGTGCAGGAAAGTCAGGGAGGGAAGATAGAGATGAGATAGCAGGAGAGATGATGGGGAGAAAAGGCATGGGGAGGGAAGAGGAGGGGATGGAGAGGGGAAGATGGGGGAAGGGTGAAGAGAGGGGGGGAGACTGGTGGAGGTATAGAGAGGTGGAGAGATGAAGTAGGTGATGGAGGGGAAGGTAAAGGAGAAATGAGGGGAGGTGGGGGCTGCATCTGTAGGGAAAGAAGATAGGAGAGGTGAAGGTAAGGGGGGGGGCTGGGGGAGGTGATGGGGAGGTGGAGGGAGAATACGAGATGCACAAAGGAGTAACAGGGAGAGCAAACAGCAACAGCCCTATTAGTCCTTTCCCCTCTGCTCCCCTCACCCCCTCCCCCACCCCAACCCACCCCCTACCCCCACTGCATTGTGACTTCTTAGCAGAGAAAAGCAAGCTGGACCCAACGGGGGGAAGGGGGAGTAGGGAGAAGGGAGTGGGGAGGGACGATTATCACTGACGGGAACTATGCCACAAGCTCAGGGAGGGTGGTCAAGTGGTTGGGTGTTGGGCTGCCATTCAGAAGGACGCGAGATCGGTTCCAGAGTTACACGAGACAATCTAAATAATAAAACTCTGTAAAAAAAAAAAAAGCGTACTTTATCTGTCTCCACCGACATTTAATAAAAACCCCACCACCAGACCTGAATTAAACAGCCTTAACATGGATTCAGTATGGACGGTGGGTATTGGCTCCCTAATGGCGAGACGAGAAGATGTGCGTCATGGAAGAGGATGGCTGGAGCTCAGGGATCGGACTGTCGTGTTTATACTTAGAATCGTACGCATAAAAAAGAAAAAAAGTGGGGTTAACAGATCACTGACAGGACCTACCATGTCATAAAAGTACCCATGTTAATATTCTTACCCCCCCTGGCATGTATTCAGTATGGACGGTGGGTTTTAGTGCCCAGGCGGTGACATGGAAAGATGTGTACGTCATGTGTTGCGTGTAGGAGGACTATTGGACCTCAGGAACGAACTATATAATTTATGCCCAGAGTTTGGAGAGAGAGAGAGAGAGAGAGAGAGAGAGAGAGAGAGAGAGCTGAGTCTCGTTTTATACTAGTCAGATCGAACCTACAGCCTGCTTACCACTAGCCATAAACTGAGGTGAAGGGGGCTGCAAGGACTAAACGAGGATTACTTTCACTAGAAGTATCAGTAGACGTAATGCGGTCACACAACAACGACGTCGACGTTATTTAATGCGCCCTCGGACGATTTCATTCAGTCTAGGGTCTCTGGTGGCGAGGGGGTTGATGAGGGCTGCGCCAAACCCCACCAGATCGAAGAAGTCACCCCATAGTTGAGTAAAATCGTCCGGTGGTAGAGAAAATAAAATTGAATGTACGTGGGCCGAAGTGTTTAACAGAAAAAGATAGTGATAATATTAATAAACAGACACCAATCTGCCCCTAAGAGAGTCAGTTCTGTCCCTTCGGTGTGCGCGGGGGTGAGAAAGTGTGCGCAGGATTGAGGAACTTTGCGCAGGAGTGAGGAAGTTTACGTAGGAAGGAGAAAGTTTGCGCAGCGGTGAGAGAATCTGCGCAGACGTTAGGATAGGCAGTGGGTTAGGCGTAGCAGAGAGATGTGATGCGGGGGAGGAGCGAGGTGTGTCAGAGAAAGGTAAAGAGAGGTGGGGGGGGGGGAGATAGGATATTATAGGCAGGGGTGAAGAGTGAAGGGTGAGGAGAGAGAGAAGGAGAGGGGGAGGGGAGAGATGAGGACATGAGAGAGAGAGAGAGAGAGAGAGAGAGAGAGAGAGAGAGAGAGAGAGTGTAGGAGAGTAGTGTACTGTAAGTGTGGGTGGAGGGGGATGTGGAGAAGGATTAGTTATGTGAATGAAGATGTAAGTGTGAGAGAGTTTGTAGTCAGCCTGGGAGTATGAGAGAGAGAGAGAGAGAGAGAGAGAGAGAGAGAGAGAGAGAGACGTATTCTAGGACGTGTGGGGGTGGGGGGAGTGACAGCGGGAAAGAGTCTGTTGTCCTTGGGATAAAGAGAGAGAGAGAGAGAGAGAGAGAGAGAGAGAGAGAGAGAGAGAGAGAGAATGTAGTCGGAAGGGAAACAGGAAAATAAAAAGAAAAATACAAAGACAAGGATCAGTGGGATGTAAGAAAGAATACCGATATATGAAGAAGAGAATGAGAAAAAAATATGAGGAGGAGGAAAGTTAGATAGAGGAGGGAGGAGAAGAAGAAGAAATAAACGAAGGAGGAGGAAAGATAGGAGAAGGAGGTGAAGGAAATGAACATGTAGCAAGAAATTGATTTAAAAGGTTATAAAGAGAAGAGAGGAGGAGAAGAAGAAGGAAGAGGAAGAAATGTTAGAGGTAATAGAGAAGAAGAAGGATGAATAAGGGAAGGAGGAGTAGGAATTGGAAGAGGAGTTGGAGAAGAGCAGAAAGAATGGGAAGAAGAGAGGAGGAGGAGGAGGAGGGGAAGAAGCAGGAGAAAATGAAGGAGTTGTAGGAGGAGGAGGAAGAGAAGAAAGAAAATAAGAGGAGGAGAAAGAGGAGAGGAGAAGGGGGAGCAGGAGAAGGAGTACGAGGATGATATGAGGGGTTGGAGAAGAGGAAGGAACAAGGGAGAGAAAAAGGAAAGTAGAAGCAAGAGAAATGGAAAAGTGAATGAGGGCAAGAGGAATAGGAGAAGAAGAATGAAGATGAAAAAAAGGAAGATGAGGTGAAGGAAGGTATGGATAAGTAAGTCACAAAGAAGAAAAAGGAGATCCAGTAAGACAAGAGGAGCTGAGAGAAGAGAAGGTGGAGAGGAGGAAAGTTGGGAGTTTAAGTAGAGAAAGAGGAGAAGGTGGAGGAAGAGGAAGAGGAGGAGAAGAGGAGAGGGAAAAAAATAAGATAGAGACAGGAAAAGTAAGGGAAAAAGAAATAGGAGAGAGAGAGGAGAATTCGTATTAGGGGGAGTAGGAGAAGAGGGAGAAAGTTAGAAGACTGAGAAGAGTAGAAAGTGGAGAAGAATGAAGGGCAAAGATAAGATAAACAGAGAAGAGGAGTGAGAGAAAGAGGAGGAAAAACAGGAGAAAGAGAGGAAGGAGCGGGAGAGGGAGCACGAGAAGGAGTAGGAGAGCGCGGGCAGCAGGGATCCCGAACTGCAGAGCAACTTTAACTCACCACCAGCCACTAGTAGGAGACACGCTAGCAGGAGACCGTGGCCAGTAGGACAGGGGGAGACTAGCAGGAGGGGGAGACTAGTAGGAGATACTGGATGGAGGTGCATTGGTAGGAGAATGGGACTAGTAAGAGAGAAGGACTGGTGGTACTTATAATAGTCGCATTAATAGGAGACTGGGGCTGTCAGGAGAGAGGGAAACGCTATTAGGAGAGAGTAATAGTGGAGGCTGCATACAGAGGAGAAGGACTAGTAGGAGAGAGAGAGAGGGGGGAGGGAGGGGTACTGATAGGAGATACTGGATTGAGGTGAATTACTAGAAGAAAGTCTTAGGAGAAGGGTACTATAGTGTATTTGATTGACCTGTGCACCTGATATGTCTGGGGCAAGTAGGATGTGTTTGATTCGCGGTTCCTGATTGGCCGCCGATGATGTCATTGAAGGAAATGTAGGCATGTACTGTAGTGCAACTTGCGGACGTAGGTGTACACCGTGGGTGGATGCAGTGCAACATTCGGAAGTAGGTGTACAGCGTGGGTGGATAATATATAATCTACATCAAGCGTCACTAATCGTTATACAAAACTTTATAATCAGCTTTAATTTTCTTTGATAACAGTAAACTTGTAGAGCTTATAATCAACTTTAATTTTCTTTGATAACAGTAAACTTGTAGAGCTGATTTTGACCTCTTTAGCTTCGAAAATATTGCATATTTAAACTGGCTGCTTATATTGCAGGTAGTTTTAAAGTTTAAACATATACACGTGTTAAAATAAGAGGAGCTGTAGATTTACATCATCGGCGGCCAATCAGCAGCCGCGAATCAAACACACCCTACTCGCCCCACACATAGCGGCACAGGTCAGTCAAATAGGGTATAGTAGAAGTTGTAGTAAGAGAAAAACTAGTAGGAGAGGCTATCGGAGAAAACAGACTCAGTACATAGGAAAGCAATTAAATAGGAGAAACATAGCAGCGACACTGGGAGAGGAACTGGTAGGAGAAGTAAAAGTAGGAGAGAGACTACTAGTAAAGAGACACAAAGAGAAGAGCTAGTAGGGGAGAGACACTGATAAAATGTAAGCGCTAGTAGGAGACATCAGTAGAATAGGCGCTAAGGGAAATAGCACTAGCAGGAGAACAGCTAGTAGGAGAAATGATAGGAAAGAGGCTAGTAAAAAGAACAGTAGGGCGGAGATACTAGTAAGAGACAGACTAGCAGCAGCAGTAACAACAGGCTGTCTGAAAGAGTAGCAGGAGAGAGAGAGAGAGAGAGAGAGAGGACGAAGATCGAAAAAAATAGGAGAAATGACGAGTTAAATGCAGTGCCCAATAAGTAAATAAATACACTAAATAGATAATTAGAATAGTCTCTCTGTGGCTAGAATAAAAACACTAAACTTATCCCGACCATAAAGGGGTTGATAAATGTCAGTACTAACAATCAGGCTTCTATTACTCTCAGCTGAAGAAAATCGTCTGGCTTTGGCTGAAATAGAAAGCTAGATTTATTCCGACCACGAGAGGGTAAAGCAGAGACCAGAATTATCCCCATCACCTTAACACCTTTTCCAAAGTGATTTATTTTTGAATACGGATGGTTAATATTCATTTTTTACGTTATTTATGTAAAGTGTGGTAATGTTGGAAGGATTAATGTAACCCAGAAGAGGAGAGTAAGGTATGTTAAAGAAAATAAATCACTTAGGGAAAGGTGCTAGGGAGCTTCCTTACCCGACGAGAAGAGCCCCGCCTGAGACTTAGAAGGAGAAAGTAAGAAAATGGGAGAAGTGTCTTGAGAAAGTAGAGAAAATGTTAAGACAAGTGTGAAGGAAAAGGAAGAAGGTGAAGAGAACATGGACAGGTGAGAAGTTATATGGAGAGAGAGAGAGAGAGAGGGGGGGGGAGTGAGGGAAGCAGAAGAAAAGAAACAGTGAGGAGGGAGAGAAATAGAACGAAAGACTGCTAAAGAGAGAGAGAGAGAGAGAGAGAGAGAGAGAGAGAGAGAGAGGGGAGGGGGAAGGGTCCTGAGGTATATCGCTGAGTTAAAGACGATAGCCAACAGCGATCCTGCTCCCTGGCTTTATATTGTAGACAGCAGCTCTCTCTTTCTCTCTCTCTCTCTCTCTCTCTCTCGCATATTTTTCTTATCCATCTCTCTACTTTCTCGTCTTTTTCTTCCCCTCCCTCTTTTCCTCTCTTCGCCTCTCTCTCCCTCCCGTTCCCTCCTTCCCCTTCCTTCCCTCTTCTTTTTTCTCCTCCTCCCGTCCTCCATTTCTTCTCCCTCTCAAATTCTTTTCCCTCCCCCTCTTTCTCTCTCCCTTACATTTCTGTTTCTCTCATCCTTATTCCTCTCCCCTCCCTCATCTGTCCTTCTCTCCCTAACTCCCTTTAATCCTTCTTTACCCCCATTTCCTCCCTTACTCCCTTACATACCTATTTCCCTCCCTGTTTAACTATTTACCCACGAAACTACCTAAGTATCTCCCTACCTACGAAACTGCACCACCTACCTACCTACCTACATCCATCCATCCATACACAAATACCTGTCAAAGTTCCAATCTGCTGTGCCCACCTGCTTACCTGCCGACCCTCCCATCTCTTGTAAGTACCTGCCTACCTCCCTGCCTCCCTCTCTTCTTTATTACCTTCCTCTGGCCTTCAGTTCCTCCCTACCTACCTGCTTACCTCCCTCCCCCCCTTCCCACTTGACTTAGTACAAACCTACCTCTCTCCCTCCAACCCTCCCTCCCTGCCGCCCTCCTTGCCTACTTATTTACCTACCTACCTAGCTGCCTCCCTGCCTACATGCCTACCTACCTGCCTACCTACCTACCTGCCTACCTACCTGCCTACCTACCGTCCTACCCACAGTGTAGAGACTCAAATCCTACCGTCCTACCTACTTGCCTACTTACTTATTCCATCCTTTCAGCATAAGTACTTCCCTTGCTCACTCCATTTTCCTCTTATTCATTCGTTCCCCTTTTGCTTCCTTTCCTCCCTTCCTCCCTCCCTTCCTTCCCTCCTACCCTTCCCTTCCTTCCCTCCTACCCTTCCCTTCCTTCCCTCCTACCCTTCCCTTCCTTCCCCCTTTCCCTTCCTTCCCCCTTTCTCCCCGTCCATCCTCCTTCGCCACATCCATTATTCCTTCCATACATTCCTTTATCATTCTTCGTTTTTCTTTCTTCCTTTCCTCCT
>NC_136959.1:64977008-65007008 GCF_032717465.1 Coenobita brevimanus | reverse complement strand
TGCCTGCCTTCCAGCTTGCCTGTGTCTGCCTCTCTGTCTGCCTGCCTGCCTGCCTTCTCGTTTGCCTACTAGTGTATCTGGCTTCTTGCTTGCATGCCTGTCTGCCTGCCTATGGGCCTGTTCATGGCTGTTTGCCTGCCGTCTTGCGTACCCACCAGCCTGCCTTCTTGTCTGTCTTCCTGCTTGCTTGCGTGAGTGCCTTATTGTGAGCTTGTGCCTGCTGCCTGCCTGCCTGTCTGCCTGCCTGTCTTCCTTCTTACCGGGCTTTCAGCTGTCCCTGACTCTATGGAGCTTACTGGGAGGGCGTGTGAGTGTGTGGGAGATGGGAGAAGAATGTGGGAGGGGGCGTAGGACTGTGTGGGTAGGGAAGACGGAAAAGTAATTCGGTGTGTGTGTGTGTGATAAGTCAGAATTCATGACCGTCTTTATATATTTATGTATATAGACAAGTATATATGTGCGTGTATTTGTGTACATGTTTGCAGATATCCGTGAACCACATCATCATCATCATCATCATCATCATCATCATCATCATCATCATCCTGCAGCAGTGCATTGTAGGCCTCTCTCACTTTCTCCTGTCTTATCAATTTCTTCCATTCCATCATATAGGCCTATGTCTTCATCCATCCATCTTGTTGCTGTCTGCCTCTTCCTCTGATTCCATCTCTAAATTACCCCTCTGTTATCCGCTTTGTATTTGTTTGTTGTTTGTTCCGTCTGTTTGTTACCTGTGCTGAGAAAGATGTTACCTGGCCATGTTTATGTCGAGTTTATAATTTACCCCTTCAGGATGGTACCATTATTATTATTATTATTATTATTATTATTATTATTATTATTATAATACTACGATGCTATTTTCAGACGTGTTTCTTCAGCTCAGGAAAAATCATTATGTGCATTAAGGTTGTTTAGCGTTTATTTTCCTCTTCCATTGTAAAATCTTTCCCTAAGTGAATTAATGTCTCATAGAATCTTGTCATCTTAAAAAAAAAAAAAAAAAAAAAACGCGTACAAGAAAACTCAAAAATAATATGGTAACTAACATTATCATTTTTATCCCTCTCTAAAATCTCCTAACTTTATGTTCTAAGATTTTTTTTTCACCAGGAATCGTTTACGTCGAAAATCCTAACCATTTTCTAGAAGCAATTTAACTAGTACCGCAGAGTTCTGTATGTTTCCTATTTTTTCGTTATATTATTGACTCTGAAAAGTTTGGCTGTTGTATAAACGAAGGGAAATGTATAAATGAGCAATATTATACAGCGTTTAAGATAGAGTGTATTAATTATCATATATTGTAGAGAGACGTAGAGCTGTGTGTGTGTGTGTGTACGTAAGGTTGGTATACACAGGACACATAACATGACCTTTGACTTTCCTGATACTTCTCTGGCTGTGGGAGGAGGAGGAGGAGGAGGAGGGGGGGAACACCTACACCTCTTCCTCCTTTCATTCCTTCCTTCCCTTCCTTCTAACACTCTTAAATCTTTGTATCTTCCTTTCTCTTCTTTCCCTCTTCACCTCCCTTCGCTTTCCTTTTTTCCGTCCTCCAACCTGCATCCGCCCGCGTCTTCCTTCTTCCTTCCTTCCTTCCATCTTTCCTTCTCTCTCTTTTTTTCATTTTTCACTGCCTTCCCTCTACTTTACCCCCCTTTCCCTTCCTCCCTCCGTATTTCCTTTCTTTCTCACTTTTCTCCCTTTCCTCCTCACCCATTCCGTTTGCTTAATACTTTCCTTCCTTCCTTTCTTCCTTCCATCCTTCCTTCCCTTCTGTTGCATCCTCCTCTTTCATACCTAACCATTTCCTCATTTTTTCTTTTTTCCCCTTTTCATTCTTCATGCTTTCTTCCCTTCCTCTTCCTTTCTTCTTTCATGCTTTATTCCCTTCCTCTTCCTTTCTTCCTTCATCCCTACCTTCATCATCCCTTTTTCCCTCCTCCTTCCTTCACCGTCATCTTTCCTTCTCTCCCTGATTCCCTCCTTCCGACATATCTTTTATTTTCCTTCTACCCTCTGCTCTTCCCAGGCTCCTTCCCTTCCCTTCCCTTCCCTTGCTTTCCCTTGCCATGCCTTGCCTTCCCTTCCCTAAATACTCCCTTCCCCACGCTCACCTTCGTTCAACCCTCCCCCTTTCGTCGCACCCTGTTTCCTTTCCTCCCTTCCCTCTTTCCCTTCCTCCCTTCCATTCCTGCTTCCCCATATACACATCTATCCCATTGTCGCCCCGCTCTACCATCTTCTCTTTCTCCGTACATCCTTCCTTTCCCTTCCTGCTTCCTTCCCCTTCCTCTCTTCTTTCTTCACAGTTCATCTTGCCTAGTCCTTCCTTCTTTCCCTTAACATCTTTTTTTCTACATACAGTACACACCTCCTTTCTTCCCCTCATCCTTCTTCCCACTCATTCTTTTTTTTCTAATCCTTCCCTCCTCTTCCTTCTCCTCTCCCTCCCGTCTCTCCCTCCGTCCTTCCTCCCCTCTTTCCTTCATTTTCATCTTCCCTTACCCTTCCCTTCCCTTACTCCTCTCCTCCCTTCCGTCTGTACTTCCATCCCTTCTACACTCTCTTTTCTGCTTTCCTTTCTCTTCTCTCAGTCTATCCTTCCCTTCTTTCCTAATTTCCCATCTTCTCTTTTTCCATCCATCCTTCCTCCTTCCCCTCCCCGGCCCACTCCCCTCCCCCCTCCCCCTCCTGTCTAGAGTGTGGGTGTGTGAGGGTGGGCGATAGTAAAGGTCACAGGTCATCTAAGGTCACGGCAAGGATGAAGGTCATCACTGGCACCTGGGGTCAAAGGGCAAAGGTCACACACTTTCACTCATAGGGTTCCAAGGTTGGAGTTCAGGAAGGCCCAATGGGGGTTTTAAAAGGATCATCTCATGGGTCAAAAAGTTAAAGATTTAAAAATGGAAATAAATAATAATAATAATAAATGATGATGATAATAATAATAGATAATAGTAATGGTAAGATAATAATAATAATAATAATAGTTTTGCGTAAAAAAAACAATTTGGGGTTAGGTAAAACAAAAATGGTTAACTTGTTGGGAAAAATAAAAAAGGTCAACTTGAGGTTAAAATAGGTCAGCTTGGGGTTAAAAAATGTCAGCCTGAAATTCAGTGAGCAGAGTTTAAAAACAAAGGTCAATTTGGGTTTCAAGAAAGTCAACTTGGGGGGTTCAAAAAGGTCAGCTTGGGGTTCAAAAAAGGTCAACATAGCGTTCAAAAGGGTCAACTTGGGGTTCAAAAGGTCAGCTTGGGGTTCAGAAAGGTCAAGTCGGGGTTCAGAAAGGTCAAGTTGGGGTTCAGAAAGGTCAAGTTGGGGTTCAAAAAGGTCAAGTTGGGGTTCAGAAAGGTCAAGTTGGGGTTCAGAAAGGTCAAGTTGGGGTTCAAAAAGGTCAAGTTGGGGTTCAGAAAGGTCAAGTTGGGGTTCAGAAAGGTCAAGTTGGGGTTCAGAAAGGTCAAGTTGGGGTTCAGAAAGGTCAAGTTGGGGTTCAGAAAGGTCAAGTTGGGGTTCAAAAAGGTCAAGTTGGGGTTCAAAAAGGTCAGTTGGTGAGTAAAAATGTTGCTGTCTGGAGAAGATTAGTTTCCTCAGCGTTTTCTTTAGTTTTTTTTTCTTTTTTCTTTGCTTCTCCTCGGCGACCCTCAGTTTTATTTCATTGTTTTCCCTCTTTTACCTTTTCTTTCCTCCTTTTCCTTCCATCTTAATTATTTTCTTTACTTCTTCCTTCGTTTCTTTCTTTTCTTTCCATTGTCTGTCTTCCCATACTGTCTTTTTTCGTCCCTTCCTTTCTAATATTCCTTTCCGTCTTTCTTCTTCCTCAATTCCTGTCTTTTTTAGCTTGTGTTTCTTTTCTGTCTTCTAAATTCATTCTTCCTTTCTTTTAAATCCTTTACCCCTGTCCTTTCTTTCTCTCCTTTTTCTTTATTTTTCTGTCTACTTTCTTCCTCCATTTCCTTCCTTTCCTTCCCTTGCAGGTCAGTTCATTTTTCTTCACCTTTCCTTCACTTAATCCTCTTTTCCTCTCCTTCCCCTCTTTCTTCCTTCGGTTAACCTTCCTTTCCGTCTCCTCTCCTTCCTTCGTTCGTTCGTTCGTTCCTTCCTTCCTTCCTTCCTTCCTTCCTTCCTTCCTTCCTTCCCTCCCCCCCTCCCTCCCTCCTCATTCATCTTTCTTCATTGTCTTCTGCCCATCCTCCATCGCTCCCTTCCTTCTTTCCTTCATTCTCCCACTCTTCTTCCTCTCTTTGTCTCCACTCTTTTTTCCTTCCTTATCCTTCATTTTTATAATTCTTTCCATCTTTTCGTCCATCTTATTCTTCTTGCATTCTTCATTTTCCTTACCCTATTTTCTCCATCCGTATTTCCCTTCTTCCTTCCTACGCCCTTTCTTCCTTCAATTCCTTCCTTTCTCTCCTTCTTTCCTTCCTCCTTTCCTTCCTTCCTCTTTTTCCACCATCATTATCATCTCTTCCTCCCTTTCTGCTACCTTTTCCCGTATCTTTCCTTCTTTCCCCTCCATCTCCCTCCCTCCCTTCCCTCCTTTCCTCCCTCCCTAAATTCATCCAATAAACTTAACCTTCCCACCACCTAGCCCACCTACCACAACCCACCCTCCATCTAACCCACCAGCCACAACACACCTACCGCCTAACCCACCTGCTACAACCTACCTACCGCCTAACCTGTCTACTTCTCAACCTACCAACCACTCATCCCACCTACCACAATCCACCTACCACTCAGCCCTCCTACCACAACCCACCTACCGCCTAACCAACTCAACCCACCTACCACCTAACCTGCCTACGACATAACGCACCTACAACTCAACCCACCTACTACATAACCCACCTACCACCTAACCCACCAACAACCTAACCCCCGTAACCAACCTACCACTCAACCATCCACCACCTGCCCACCTACCACCCACTCTACCCACATATTACTCAACTTAACTGGCACTCTGCCTACCCACCACCTACTGACCCTCCCACCACCTAACCCACTGTCCACCTAACTTGCCTCCATTTAACCCACCCTTCTCCCACGCTTTACCTAACACACCCACCCACCACCTAACCCACCCTCCACCTAACCCACCCACCACCTAACCCACCCTCCACCTAACCCACCCTCCACCTAACCCACCCTCCACCTAACCCACCCTCCACCTAACCCATCCACCACCTAACCCACCCACCACCTAACCCACCCTCCACCTAACCCACCCTCCACCTAACCCACCCTCCACCTAACCCACCCACCACCTAACCCACCCACCACTTTGCCACTCCGGCAGTAAAGTTAGAGTTAGAGATCCCACTTGTACGTGACTCTTGTTTTCTTTAGCCTCTCTCTCTCTCTCTCTCTCTCTCTCTCTCTCTCTCTCTCTCTCTCTCTCTCTCTCTCTCTCTCGAGGCTCAAGAGAAAGACGGTCCCAAGTGGAAGTGAGAGTGAGAGAAATGAGAGGGATTAGGTGCAGCGAGGAGAGAGAGAGAGAGAGAGAGAGAGAGAGAGAGAGAGAGAGAGAGAGAGAGAGAGAGAGGAAGAGTAGCATCTAAGTGGATTTGGAGAAAGTTGGAGGAAAAATACAGGGACGGTAGAGAGAGAGAACCAGTCCATAAAATTCACCTTTCTTTTTCTCTTTCGATCAGTTATACAAAAGATTCATCAAACAGTAACTTTGGCAATTGCAAGATAGTTCTCTCTCTCTCTCTCTTAATTACATTCATGATGTTAGGTGAACAAAAATACTAGACTTGTTCCTACCATGACAGGGTCGAAGGTGAGATCATTAACACTCTCAGGCTCTTATGCTCAGCTGAATAAAATCGTCTGGAGTAGAAAGCTAGAGTTCATCCCGTCATGAGGGGGGTTTATTTCTATTCTTTATTGATTTTTTTTTTTTTGGCAACGAGAGTAAAATAGAAAATTGTCATAGGGGAAGGAGTTTGAGTTTTTAAAAAATCACCATTATTATCCATCACAAAAATACCCAGCTTCAAAAAAAAAGAAAAATCGTTTGGTGTTAATTACAATAGGACACTAGAGTTACCCCCATCGTGAGAGGGTTAATGGTGACTCAGGCTATGCTGTATCTCACCTGGCTCTAATCACTTGATCTCACCTGGCTCTAATCACCTTATCTCACCTGGCTCTAATTACTTTATCTCACCTGGCTCTAATTACTTTATCTCACCTGGCTCTAATTACTTTATCTCACCTGGCTCTAATTTAACTCACCTGGCTCTAATTACTTCATCTCACCTGGCTCTAATTGCTTTACCTCACCTGGATCCAATTACTTTACCTCACCTGGCTCTAATTACTTTATCTCACCTGGCTCTAATTACTTTATCTCACCTAGTTCTAATCACCTTCTCTCACCTGGCTCTAATTACTTAATCTCACGTGGATCCAATTACTTTATCATCCGGCATTAATTACTTTATTTCACCTGGGTGTAATTACTGTATCTCACTTATCTCTAATTACGTTATCACCTGTGTAATTATCTTCTGAAATAAATTGAAACAGAGCACTAGAGTTTCCCCCACCGTGAGAGGGTTAATACATTTTTTTTTATTGTTGTAGTTGGAAATACAGTCTCTCTCAAAAGTAATGGCAGAGTTTCAGATCTGGAGGTAGTAAATTAGAAGATAAATTAGTGAAAAGATTTTGGCGTCTGGCTGTAGATAGATAGATAGATAGATAGATTGAGATGTATGGTGAATATAAATACTGTGGAGAGAGAGAGAAAGAGAGAGAGAGAGAGAGTGAGAGAGAGAAGGTATGCAGAAAGATAGATTATGTTAAGTATGAACAAATGAGAGCGTGATAGATAGATAAAGAGAGAGAGAGAGAGAGAGAGAGAGAGAGTTAAGGTGTGGTAAATTAATGGTGAAAGAAAGTGAGCGAGTAAAGAGAGCCAAGGAATATGTAGGTCAAGGACTGGAGAATAAATGACAGAGAAGGACAGAGAGAAAGAGAGAGAGAGAGAGAGAGGCAGGGGGATGGAGGGAGGAAGACATTTGAGGGAGGGGGAGAGGGGAGAAAGGGAAAAAGAGAGAGAGAGAGAGAGAGAGAGAGAGAGAGAGAGGAGAGTAAATCGATGAAAGGATTCTGTGTTTCTCTCTCTCTCTCTCTCTTTCTCTTTCCCGGACAAATGGAAATACTGTGCAGGAGAGAGAGAGAGAGAGAGAGAGAGATTTGTATAATGCTGTATCAAAGTATAAAAACCGTTTACTTCCCCTACCCCCCACTCACCCTCACCCTCCCCCACCCCTCACCCTCCTTCACCATCCTTCAGCCTTCGTCCCTCAACCTCCCCCACCCCTCACCCTCCCTCGCCCCTAACCCTCCCTCGCCCCTCACCCTCCCTCGCCCCTCACCCAACATCACCCCTCACCCTCCTTCACCCTCTCACCTCTCACCCCTCATCCCCCCCTCACCTCTCACCCCACTCACTCCTGACCTTTTCCCCCTTACTCCCTCTCTTTAACTCTCTCCTCTTTAACGCTTTGCTCTCTTACGAGTCGCTCTTTCTCTCACTCTCTTTATTTTCTCTCTCTCTAATTTTACTTACGTTGTTTTAAATTTAACTTTGTCATTCAATCCTCTCTGTCTATCTATCAGTCTATCTATTTGTGGTTTTCTCTACTCCCTTCCCTAGCTGTCTCTATCTATCTAGCTATATATATATATGCGTGCATCTATCTATCTTATTGCTTATATTATTTGTATCTATCTATCTTTGCCTGTCTGTCTGCGTGTGAATTTATCTATTTGTATGTATGTCGTTGCGGTAAATATGCCTGTTTATTAATGTCAATCTGTCTATCTATGTATCTATCTATTTATCTGTCTGTCTGTCTGTCTTTATGAATGTATGTATGTCTCCTTTTCTTAAACTATGGGTATCATATATATTCTATTTTCATCAACTTTGTAAACTGTCTGTCTGTTTCTCTGTCTATTTCTCTGCTAATTTCTCTCTCTATCTATCTGTTTATCTATCTATCTAAGGTACTCATTTCTCGATATCCACCCCTGTCTATCTATCTGTATTCTGTATATCAGTCTTTATCTATCTGTCTGTATCAGCCATTTAATCTGTCTACCTGTCTGTTAGTCCATCTGTCTACCTGTCTATTTGTCTATCTATTTCTTTGTGGTATTTTTATCGGGAGTATTTAAGGCCGTTTATATTAATTTTTCAGTTTATCTATATCTCTGTCTATCTCATTATCTATCCCTATCTCTTTCAATATCTTACGGTCAGGTCATTTATCCAAGTTTATAATATGGTATCTATGTGTCTATCTATCTATCTATCTATCTATCAGTGTATTCGTCTGTCTGTCCACGTTTCTGTCTGTCTGTCTCCGTCTGTCACCTTACCTATGTTTACCTGTTTGTGAATGTGTGTGTGTTTCTCTTAATTAGTCGATCTGTTACTAAATAAACCAACCATACGCCATGAGAGAGAGAGAGAGAGAGAGAGAGAGAGAGAGAGAGAGAGAGAGAGCAGGAATAAGTAAATAAGAAAATTATTATTGATAGAAATAAAAATCTGGGAGGAAAAGAGAGAGAGAGAGAGAGAGAGAGAGAGAGAGAGAGAGAGCATGAGTGAGAAAGATTGTTTATGTGTGTTGGGTTAAGGGGGAGATTGCAAGAAGGTAGTGTGTGCGGGTGCGTGCGTGCATTTCTCCTTGTAAAGTAGGCGGTAGTTTATTTGTGTGTGTGTGTGTGTGTGTGTGTTACCAGTGAGTTTATTTCCCCTGGTGTTTTTATAGCTATCATATCACCCTGAGGTACAACACTTTTCCTCGTATGAAGTAAGAAGGCACTGTGGTCTCTGCGTGTTAACGTCTAGTTCTTGGAAGTTAATGTAGAGGCAGGTTTTGTAGCCTTTACGTGGCCCAGATTGTCATAATTTTCCTGCCTGTATCACGTAGATCAGTGTCACAGAAGAAGAGGAAGGAATAAGGAGGAGGAGGAGGAGGAGGAAAGGAAGAACAATGAGGAGGAGGAGAAGAAGATAGTACACGACTCTTCATTTGTTTACACTATCGTCCCACATGTAAGATAATTTCGCTCTCCTGTGTACGATACCTGGCTTGTTAGTCAGATTAACCAACCCTCAATACGCTGCCCACTTTAATCTGCCCAAAGCTGCCCTCTCTTCTTTTTTAAATATCGAGTTGTAACAAGGAAGTGACACTGGAATAGGCTATAGTCATGTACAGTAGAAGTGTCAGAATAAAAGTCGAAATCTGTCTCTTCGCAATGGGGGACACGCTTCAGAAATACGAACATCTCCGCCATTTAGCTGTACGACTCCTTTTAGTTTTCTTTCTTGTCTTACCAACGAGTTGTTTTGATCAGTGTGTATCCCATAGCTTACTGGCGGAAAAAGACAATATTTTGACGGCACATCTTGTCCGTGGCACTTCCTCGTGACTAGCAGTGTTAATCTCACGTTCCGACTAAGCAATCAGAGTGGAGCAATGATGGTACGTTTAGGTTGAGGTGGAGAAAGTTAAGTAAAAGGGATGTGTTGACAGGCGAATGGAGTTTGGGAAGTAACGTGAAGGAAGTGAGGGGAGGAGAGGGGAAGGGAAGGGGGAGAGAGGGTTGAAGGAAAGGATGGGGAGCAGAGGGATAGGAAGGAAAGCAGAGGGTAGAGTAAAAAAGAGGAGGAGAAAGGCAATGAGAGTCGAGGGGAAAGTTGGGGAAAGCAAGGGAAGGAGGTTAAAATTATCGTACTATATGTTTGTCAGTTTAGCTTTTCAGGTAGACGATATTGGATTTACTCTACTCTTGGATTTGCTTTACTCTTTTCGTCCCTTTGCTGCTTTAAATCACACAGTTCAGTGGGAGGAGGCAAATGCTGCTGCCTTACATCCATTCCGTAGCACTTCTTCGTAACTAGCATCATAGTCTGCTGTTAATCTCTTGTTACAACTCAGCCAGTACTCAAGATGGAGAGACAGCAATTTTAGGTCAAGCAGGAGTAAAGTAAGAATATAAAACATAATCAATTTGGTTCCCTAAAGTACGATTTTTGTCCTTATCGTAGTAACCGCTTGTCACTTTAGCTTCACGATGAGACGATATCCCACTCGCTAGTCATTTTCGTCCCTAGAGTACGATACTTGTTTACGCTATCGTCCCAACCCCTCGTCAATTTAATCTTGCCAGCGTACGATAACTTGCCTCCCATGGTTTCTCGCGGCCACGCATTCCCTTTGGATTCAATGACTTCGTAGTAACCCCTGCCTAGCGATTTATTCTGCATGTTACACCTTAGTACTTTATTGTATTTTCTGTATCTAAGGTTTTTATCAGAGAAATCTTAGACCAAGTTAAAGTAGATGTGGTTAAGGAACTTTTGTCGCAGAATTCTTTATCAGCTTACACTATCGTACTTCCCGTCAATTTAGGCCAAGTTAAAACAGACAGGTTACAGTAAATTCACCCGTGTGTGTGTGTGTGTGTGTGTGTGTGTGTGTGTGTGTGTGTGTGTGTGTGATCTGTTAACACTATCGTACCAACATGCTCGTCAATTTAGGCTGCCCTGTGTACGAAGGCTGCGCTGCTCTTCCCATCCCCTGTTGACTACCCTGCCTTACTTAACCTGTTTTGATCAGCTAAGTGCATGGGCGGCGATGGACGAGGCACCTTAACCCTCTTTTTTGCCCCGGGATTCACGTAGCCTGTGATTTTTATTCCATATGATGTAAAGACAGTTAAATCGTCCCCAAATCGTCCCCAAATAAATACAAACGTAAATAAAAAAAAAATAGCAGCAAAAAAGGTACGGTATAAAAATCTCCCTGTTAACTTTGTGGGATTTAGAACACAGTGTTGTATTTCAGCACCTGACCTGTTTGTGACGTGTTTGGCAGGTGTATTATGAGTGATGGTAAAAGTAAACACACACACACACACACACACACACACACACACACACATTCACTCGTTTGCCTGTAATGTGTCTGGGAGTGACGTGAGTGAGATTAAAAATGTAAACAAGAAGCCTTATTTGTAACTTAGGCGAATTTGTGAAAATGATGATAGTATTAAAATATAAAAGAAAATGCAATTACTCTTCTATAACTTAAGTTCAAAAGATTCAATTAATGTGATACCAGACACTATAATACTGAAGATTAGATATGAGATTTTTTATAAGCATATGGTTGGAAATAAAGGAAATAAGAAGCAGATATCATGAGAAAGGCATCTTATACACAGCCTAAGAAATGTTATAAATATGGAGCCAGGTAAAGTGAGGAGAGGTGTGTGTATTTACGATATCGCTGCCGTAACACGCACGTGAAGAAGGTCGGGAACGGGAAAGGGATGGGGTGAGCTAAAAGGTGGGGGGTGAGAGGTGATGGAAGGGGTGATTATGGTAGAGGGAGAGGGATGGTGGTGGTGGTGGTGGTGGTCTTGTTAAGATGGTAAGGATAAGGATAGTTTGGGCATTACGTTCCTCCTCCTTCTCCTTATTATTATTATTATTATTATTATTTTTATTATTAATGTTACCCTCACTCCAAGGCTCCACGTGCTTCCCCTCCCCCTCCCCCCATACCCGGCGCATCTGTGTTTACTTTATTACCATCATAGGTGAGAGAGAGAGAGAGAGAGAGAGAGAGAGAGAGGAGTGTTCGTGCGTGTGTGCGTTTATTGTTGGTGCATGTGTGTATTCATGATCATGTGTGTGTCAATGTGCGTCCATGTGTGTGTGTGCGGTGCGTTTGATGACTTTCCATGTACGGGGTATATATGTGTACGTGTGCGTGTGTGTGTGATTGGACGTTTGTGTGTGCTTCCTTCTTTGTGTGTGTGGTCTTCATATATATATATATATATATATATATTTATATATATCTATTTATATATATATATATATATATATATATATATATTTAATGTACCTGTGTGTGTGTGTGTGTGTGTGTGTGTGTGTGTGTGTGTGTGTGTGTGTGTGTGTTTGCAGGTGCATGTATGTGTACCGATATAAGTGTGAAATGATTGCTGTGCGTGTACGTGTATTTATCGTTGTGTGTATGTACGCAGGTATGAGAGCAACATGTTTACATATGCGTGGGTGTGCGTGTTTGCATGGGTGTGATAGTATGCAAGTATGGGTGTGGTGTATTTCTATGTGCGTGTGCATGTGTATGTATGCAATTGTGAGAGGAATGTGTGTTCATGTGCGTGTGCGTATGTGGATGTATATATACCTAGGCTGTGTTCCATGCGCATGTGCCTGTATGTACTTTATGTATGTATGTATGTATGTGTCTTCCCTTTTACGTGTGTGTGTGTGTGTGTGTGTGTGTGTGTGTGTGAGAGAGAGAGAGAGAGAGAGAGAGAGAGAGAGCATTTGCCTCCTCTGGTGAAGTTTTGTTTGATAATGTACTGGTATGTTTCACGTCACGAAGGGGGGTAGGGGGAGGGGAAGGGAGGGGAGGGGAGAGGGGGAGAGAGATATAGAGAAGAGGAGGCAAAGGAAGCGAGGGAGAGAAACGGGGGAGGGATGAGGGGGAAGCTCAAAATGGAGTGGGAGAGAGGGGTGAAAATAAATTGATAGATAGATAGATAGATAGACAGGGGAGAAGGCGGAGGGGGGAGAACTAAGGAAGAAGGCGCAAGACAAACTGATAATGGAAGATGGGAGATAGAATGAGGAGATAGGAGACGGGAGAGAGAATAAGGGAGGGGGAGATAATGGAGGAGGGAGAGAGGGAACGGAGAGAGAGAGGGAGGAGAGAGAAGAGAAACATCAAGGTGACGGGAGAAGCTTGAGGGGAAAGATGTTGCATAGATCACACAGACCTTGGGATTCTTCTTGGTGATCTTGTCTTAAGGTCGTATTTAAGCGAGAGAGAGAGAGAGAGAGAGAGAGAGAGAGAGTAGGTGTTAATAAAAGGGCGTACCCACAACAAAAACACTGGTGTGGGCGAAAAGTGTCTTTGAAGATAAAGCAACAAAAACAACATTAACAATAAGAGCAACAACAGCAGGATCAGCGGAGTACAAATAACAACAGCAATAACAACAAGAACAACAGTAATAATAATAATAATAATGATAATAATAATAATAATAATAATAATATAATCTGCCACACCAAAACACACACACACACACACACACACACACACACACACACACACACACACACACACACACACACACACACACACACACACACACACACACACACACACACACACACACACACACACACACACACACACACACACACACACACACACACACACACACACACACACACACACTGTTGCCAATTCGTTAATATGTAAGTGTGTTTATTTGCCGCAAGAAATTTCTCTCACAAAATTTGCATGAAATGTTTGATTGAAAATATTTAGCAGGCCATCCATAGATAGATAGATAGATATAGATAGATGTTTCCATAGAGAGAGAGAGAGAGATGGACAGAGATAGATAGATAGACAGATAGATAGATACACACCCATATATCTGTACAGCAGTATAATTTTGGAACAACTAAAAATTCTGTACAAAAATCATTGCATAGATGACATATATCTATAAAAAAAATTGCCTTATATTTCCAAATGGGTTGTTCCCTAATTTAATTTTAATGTAATCTTATACATTAATTTTTCATGCGTGTTTCCTCACGTACCGTACACATAGACTTCTGTACGTACACACACACACACACACACACACACACACACACACACACACACACACACACACACACACACACACACACACACACACACACACACACACACACACACACACACACACACACACATACATACATACACACACACACACAGCGAAGGGGAACACACGGGTGTGGAGGGATGGAGGGGAGAGAAATAGAGGTGTAATTACAGGTGAGATGGTAATGACAAGAGAGAGAGAGAGAGAGAGAGAGAGAGAAAGAAACAGAGGTGCGAAGAGGAGAGAGAGAGAGGTGTAATTACAGGTGAGATGCGAATGACAAGGAGAGAGAGAGAGAGAGAGAGAGAGAGAGAAATTTTGCGTCAAGCAGAGTTGCGCTATATAGATTATAGGACACACACACACACACACACACACACACACACACACACACACACACACACACACACACACACACACACACACACACACACACACACACACACACACACACAGGTACCCTCTGACCCCTCTCACCTAGACGGCATGACAACACGGCATTATGGACTATAAATTGAAAGCAACATGTCTTTCTCTTTTTTTTTACTCTATTTTTTTCTTTCTTTCCCTGCTGAGTTATATTTCTGTGCCTTTTGTGTGTACTGCATTTTTTTCTTCCTTTGTCTTGCTATTTTCTTTCTTTCTTGGTTTATTTTGTCATGTTCTTCCTTGTTTTACCCAGTGTCGTTTTCCTTGTCCTCGCCTGTCCTCTTATTCCTTTGTTCCCTTTGTCGTTTCCTCTCTTTCCTTTGCCTGCCATTTTTGTCTTCTTTGTTCTCACGTGTCCTTCGTCTTCTGGTCTGTGTCCTCCTGTCCCATCCTGCCTGTCCTGCCCTACCCTACCCTGATCCGTCCTACCCTACCTTACCCTGATCCGTCCTTCCTTACCCTGCCCTACCCTACCCTGATCCGTCCTACCCTACCTTACCCTGATCCGTCCTTCCTTACCCTGCCCTACCCTACCCTGATCCGTCCTACCCTAACTTACCCTACCCTACAGTACTTCACCATACCCTACCTTACCCTACCCTACCCTGCTTTACCCTACCCTACTTTACCCTACCCTAGACGCGTGACCTTGGCTACTCATACAACAGTCTGTGTGTGTGTGTGTGTGTGTGTGTGTGTGTGTGTGTGTGTGTGGCGTGTCAGGTATGAGTCACGTGTGTGCTGATAATGGTGCCTTAGGGTTCAGTTGTCTTGCTTCCTGGTTGAGTCATACCTGAGTCACTTCCTTGGTAACCTTGAGTCAGGTGTGTGGAAGGAGTTGTTTAGGCTCTGATTCCTGTGCTTGTGTGTCAGGTGTGCAGGTTAGCCGGATCAGGTGTTGGAGGTAGATATGAAAGCTTTGAATTTGGTAAGGTGTGTGAGTTAGCGGAGTCAGGTGTGTAGGTAAGATAAGGCAGGTGTGTGAATTACGTGAGTGGTGTGTAATGCAGGTGTGTGGTGCAGGTGTTTAGGTGGGGTGTGTAGACTGGTATGTACATCAGGTTTGTGAGTCATTTATGTAAGTCAGGTGTGTAACTTCACTGTGAGTCAGCTATGTGATACAGGTGTGTGGAAGAGGTGTGAAATGTTCTCTCAGGTAAAAAGAAGAGTGAAGGTGGGGGGAGAGGCCATCAGGGGCTTCAGCTGCGGTGTTCATCTCCGTAACTTAGGCCTTTGAACCTGTAACGGGATAAATTCACACACCGTCCTGGGATACAAGGCCACTGCATCATCCACTTTACCATACTTACCCTCGTTGGTGTTAACTTAGCCACTGAATTAGATCTGTGATTAATTATTTGAGTTAATTAATGAAGTGTAGGTCATTAAGACACCTGTAATGTACCTTGATTGAGTTAGGTGCATGAATCGTTTGAGTCTCCTATGAATCTGGTATGAGGCGAATCTTGTTTTTGTTTTTTTCTTGGACCAATCTTGCGGCCTTTGGTTCCTCCTTCCATGCATAAAAAAAAATTAAGGTGAAAACAGAGACGAGTAAAATTTTAGTCACCAAGGCAACTATACCTTGTTGTGTGAGTGAGGTTTATGAGTCAGGTGTGTGTGTGTGTGTGTGTGTGTGTGTGTGTGTGTGTGTCGTAGTGCAGCCCGTTCCTTATCGACAGAATTTTTTACCTTGGTGTGCAAGAAAACGGTGAATTGCGACAGTTGGATAGATTGAGCTGAGTTTAGGTAGTTGGCGACAGATTTGGGTAGATTTGTGTCAGTTTGCGTAGATTTAGGTTCGTGTGGGTAGGTTTGGGTACGTTGGGTGTGATTTAGGTAGACTGTAGGTATATTTGGGTAGACTTGAGTAAGCTTGTTTACCGTACGTCATAACTGTGAAAAAAAAAATGGATTTGCATAGATTTCAGCTGATGTGGATTGATTAGTAGATTTGAACCCTTCTTGAACTCAGATAGATACATAAATTTGGGATAGATATGAGAGTTGTGCATACCATTGACGGAGTATGTGTAGATGAGGGAGGGTTTAAATGGCTTTCAATATGGATACCCCTGGATATGAGTTGATAGATTTGGGTAGATATAAATAGGTTTGGTAACTGTGGCGTAAGTTTGGGTATGTAAGAAACCCACGAAGCCATCACCATCACTACCACACGTAACCACAACTACCACCATCACCACCCTCTCCATCTAACCACAACTACCACCATCACTACCCTCCCATTTAACCACAACTGCACGATCACTACCACACTCAGAATCCCTACATAACACAACTACCAGAATCAACCACCATTTCTTCCACCGCAACCAACATCACGAGTTAATCACAACCACCACCACCATCACAACCACACCCAGAATCTCCGCCAAACCACAACTACCACAATTACAACCACAGCCATCATCGCTGTGTAATCCTGACTGTCACCACTACCACAACTATCATAATCTCTAACACCACTACCAGTACCACCACAACCACAACTGCAGGCTCAGCCACAATTAAAGTATTCCCCACCACCACTGCCACAGCTATCACAACACTGCCACAACTACCACCATCACTACCACAACTACAATCACACCATCACAACTAGTAACACTACCACAATTACCACCATCTCCACCTCAGCCAAACTCCATACATAACCACAGCTGCCACCACCACAACCACAACTGCCACGACCACCAGAACTACCACCACAACTACCACAGCTACCACCACCACCACCACCACCATCATGCCATAATGTCTTGCGGAATGTATGTACTAGCGGTGTTCATTTTCTTGCCTCATATTTAATTTGTGGCTATATCATTTTCTTCGTTCCATCCTTACTCTTTCTTCTTCATCATATTGTCTCCTCCTCCTCCTCCTCCTCCTCCTCCTCCTCCTTCTCGTTAACCTCTTTCTCTAATCCGTCTGGTTCTCCTTAGTCGTTTTCTTCTTATCATTTTTATCGCCTTCCTCTCTTTTTCTCCTTTTCTTCCTTTTCTTATCAGTCAGTTTCTTTCTCTCCCTTCCCAGCGCTCCCTTCCTTCCTCTCCCTCCCTTTGCCCCTCTGTCTCTCTCTCCCCTCCCTCCCTCTCTGCCGCTTCCCTTTCCCATCCCTTCACTAAATGATGGATGATTCTCAGGTGTGTGTGTGTGTGTGTGTGTGTGTGTGTGTGTGTGTGTGTTTCGGAGGGAGAATGACGTAATTTCTCAAGCTTAATAGGTAGGTAGGTAGGTAGGTAGAGAGAGAGAGAGAGAGAGAGAGAGAGAGAGAGGGAGGGAGGGAGGGAGAGAGAGAGAGAGAGAGTGGCGTGTAGTTTTGCCATAAGCTGCGTGGGTATGAGAGAGAGAGAGAGAGAGAAAGTAATTAACACAAGGCAGTTAAAGTAAATAACCTTAATGACCTACTATAAAATGCCTTGAATCGTAGTGCTAATTGCTTAAGTAAATTAGAAAGTTATTAAAAATGCTAATTATACCTCATTAGGCTAGTTATGGTGTTACTGGTGTTAGCTGGTGCAGGAGGGGTGGCGGTGGTGGTGTAGGGGTGTGGTGATAGGCGGTGTTGTGGTGTAGGGGTGTGGTGATAGGCGGTGTTGTGGTGTAGGGGTGTGGTGATAGGCGGTGTTGTTGTGGTGTAGGGGCGTGGTGATAGGCGGTGTTGTGGTGTTTTTGGTGATAAATCTAACACCTCCAGTTCTTAAGGTCTGTCCCAAGCAGAATAAAATCGTCTGCCGGGAATAAGTCGCCGAAATGAAGTGGTTAAGTGCATTTGTGTTATGAAAGTGCTGTGTGATGTTTGTATGTGCTGTGTGATGCTGTGTGTTGTGTGGCTATTTGTGTTGCTGTGTGTTGTGTGATGTTTATATATATGCCGTGCGATGTATGGTGTTTGTTATGTTGGGTGTGTTGTTTGGTGATTATTATGTGCTGTGTGTGGTGTTGCTGTGTGTTGTGTGGTGTTATGTGCTGTGTGTGGTGTTGCTGTGTGCTGTGTGTGGTGTTGCTGTGTGTTGTGTGGTGTTATGTGCTGTGTGTGGTGTTGCTGTGTGTTGTGTGGTGTTATGTGCTGTGTGTGGTGTTGCTGTGTGTTGTGTGGTGTTGCTGTGTGTTGTGTGGTGCTATGTGCTGTGTGTTATGTGGTGTTGTTGTGTGTTGTGTGGTGCTATGTGCTGTGTGTGGTGTTGCTGTGTGTTGTGTGGTGTTATGTGCTGTGTGTGGTGTTGCTGTGTGTTGTGTGGTGTTATGTGCTGTGTGTGGTGTTGCTGTGTGTTGTGTGGTGTTATGTGCTGTGTGTGGTGTTACTGTGTGTTGTGTGGTGTTGCCATGTGCCAGCAGTGTTGCCACGTCGAACCTAGTAGTAAAATCTATACCATAGTGGCGGTTTAGCACGCGCTGTGTGTGTGTGTGTGTGTGTGTGTGTGTGTGTGTGTGTGTGTGTGTGTGTGTGTGTAGATTACATGCCTTCTTCTTTGCTCTTGTGTGTGTTTTACCTGCATCTCTGTGTGTTTGTGTACTTTTCCTATTCTGACCTTACGAGATGTGTATCTACTGAACGTATGTTTGTTTTGCTTGTGTGTACACTATACCAATTACCTGTTTGTTTTTGAGTGTATATCTTGTGTACGCATTTACCTTGCTGTGTGTACCTGTGTTTGGCTTCTGTGTGCCTGTCTGCCTATGTGTGTGTGTAGTAATCTGTGTGGGTAATATAAGTGTATGTTTGCGTGTTTGGGAATGTGTAACTACCTGTGCGTTTTTATGGTCCTGTGTGTGTGTGTGTGTGTGTGTGTGTGTGTGTGTGTGTGTGTGTGTGTGTGTGATGTTATTACTGGCATCACTTCTGCTGTTACTACTGTTTTATTTTCTGCTGTGCCTTACAATTCTTTTCTATATAATTCCGTCTTTTTTTCCTCCATCCCTTCCCGTTCTCTCCTTCCTTCTCTCCTCTCCCTCTGGTAGTATCTTCCCTTCCGTCTTCCCCCTTCCTCTCCCATCCTTCCCCATCCCTATCCTTCCTATTTCATTGCTCTTCCTTCCTTCCTTCCTTCAGCTTTCATTTCTCTCCGCCTTTTCTCCCGTCGTCTCTTCATCATTTCCCGCCCTCCATTCTCCCCTCCCTTCCCTCCCCTCATTTTCTCCCCTCTCTGTTATCCTCTGCCCCTTCTTCTTCCTTTTCTCTTCTCCTTTTCTCTTCATTACTTCCTCCACTTCCTTCTCCCCTCTTCCTCTTTACCCCTCCCCTCTTCTTCTTGCTTTCCTTCGAGTATTTTCCTCCACGTCTCATCACCCCCCCATTGCACTGCACTCTTTACCTCCTCCTCCTCCTCCTCCTCCTCCTCCACCTGGTCACCACCTTGACATCTTTTACAATTTGTCTCTGAGCCGTGACAAGAATACTGCCTGCCTCACCCTGTCTGCCTCACCCTGCCTGCCACACCCTGCCTGCCTCACCCTGCCTGCCTCACCCTGCCTGCCAAACCCTACTTGTCTCACCTCACAGCCTCACCCTTGCTGCCTCACCCTACCTCCTCACCCCTCCTGCCTCACCCTTCCATGCTTCATCCTACCCTGCCTCACCCTACCCTGCCTCACCCTCCTCCCTCACCCTACGTGCCTCATCCCACCTATCTTGCCCTACCTGCACAGCTTACCTACCTCACCCTACCTTCCTCACCCCACCTGCCTCGCCTTACCTGCCCCGCCCTACCTGCTTCACCCTCCCATACTTCACCCTCCCCTGCCTCACCCTCCCGTACCTCACCCTCCCTTTTCTCAATCCATCTGCCTCACCCTCCTGTACCTCACCCTCCCTTTTCTCAATCCATCTGCCTCACCCCAGTGCCTCGCCCTTCCCTACCTCACCTTACCTACCTGACCCTGCCGTAACTTACTCCTCTCTGCCTCACTCCACCGTGTGTCGCCCTCCCTTCCTAGCTCTACACTGCCTCATCTTATCTTCTTCATCTTCCCCTGCCTAACCTTCCCCTGCCTCACCCTCCCCTGCCTCACCCTTCCCTGCCTCACCCTTCCCTGCCTCACCCTTCCCTGCCTCACCCTACCCTGCCTCACCCCTCCTGCCTCACCTTTTTAACCCCCTGTTGCTGCCGTGTTTGCCAACCTCTTCGCTGATTTAGCACTCTCTCTCTCTCTCTCTCTCTCTCTCTCTCTACTTATCAATCCTTTAAGAAGCAAATAAGGACATATAAATTCCTCAGCCCCTTCACCACGATGACGCCATTTTCTTCAGCTTAGGGTACACTTATTTATTTTAATGTTTTTTCCTTCATTATTTCATCATCTTCATTTTAACATACTTTTTTGAAAATTCCCTATTAAGTTTTTCGCTGTATTTTTTTTTCTTTATTCTTGCTACCTTCAGACGATTTTGTTTATTTATTTATTATCGTCTGCCTTAGGAGGCGGAGCGATAATGTTTTTGCCTGCCTCTTTGTGTGTGTGTGTGTGTGTGTGTGTGTGTGTGTTCCCATAGTATCACATGAAAGACTTGAGCCATCAACATAAACCTTCAGGGTGTGAAGATATGGCCACAATCTTGGCCGAGTTCGAAAATGGGCACTCTGGGTCAAAGTCAAGGTCACCGAAATGGCTTCCAAAGGTCAACTAGTTTTTATCGCCAGCGTTTAGCACCATTCTCTCTCATGAACGGCTTGAACTATCAACTTGAAACCTTCAGGGTATCAAGATATGGCCAAGAGCATATTCTGGCGGGCGATTAGCATTTGGCTCCCGAATGCTTTTCTTTCACTTTGTTTATGATTCAGCTTGGAGGGTTTTTGTTGTTGTTGTTGTTGTTGTCATACAGTACATCTCCCTCAGTACCAATACACGTGTACTAGGAATGGCTTGTTTCAGTATAGACGGTTCGGTACTGCATGGGGTGATGTGGGAAGATGTGTGTGTGTGTGTGTGTGTGAAAGAGAGAGAGAGAGAGAGTACAAAGAAAAGCAAACTGCAGCAGATCCACTGGTCCTTGAGAGAAAGAGAGTGAGAGAGAGAGAGAGAGGACAGCTGTGACGGAGGTAGAGGTAGAGGTTCAAAGGAAAGGGGGAAGAGGGAGGGGGGGAGCAGCTGGGAAAGGGTGAAGGGGTAGAGGGAGGGGATGGGGTTGGGGGGAGGGTGGACTGACGGCATAACAAGCCTTAATCAGCCTCACAGGAGGGAGGATGTGGCATTAGTGGACCACAGGAGTAGGCAGAGTAGTGGTGATAGTTGTTGTAGTTATTATAGTTGTGGTGGTGGTGGTGGTGATAATTGTTGTGATTATGGTGGTGGTGGTGATAGTTGTTGTAGTTATGGTGGTGGTGTGGTGGTGGCGGTGGTGGTGGTTGAGTGGTAAAGAGCTGTTCTGCTGACCGAAAGTAAGCAAGACCGATCCCAGACCCAGTATAGTCGGGGGGGGGGGGGGAATCATACAAACAGACCAACCCAGAGCATGTGTTCGGTCTGGATGGTGGGTATTAGCGCCGAAATGGTGATATGGGAAGATTTGCGACACGTAGGGGCCCTGCTGTACTCAGGGAAGGGACTGTTTAATCTGTGTGCAGAGTGAGGGAGGGAAAAAACTGTGGTGATGGTGGTAGCTGTGATGATGATGGTTGGAGCAGTAGGTGTGGTGATGGTGGTTGTGATGGTAGTTGTGGTGGTGGAGGTGTGGCAGTGGTGATAGTGGTACCCGTGGCGATGGTGGTAGTGGTAGTTCGTATGACAGGTGATGATGGTGGTAGTTACGGCGATGGTGATAGTTACGATGATGGTGGTAGTTTCTGCAGTGGTGGTAGTTGCGATGACAAGAATGGCGGATGATGATAATGGTGCGTGAGAATGGTGGTAGTTGCGGGGGTGATTGTGATAACAGAATGATGGCAGTAATGGTGGTAGTTGACGCGGGAATGATGGGGGTCGTGGCGTAGGAATGATGATGGTAGTTGGCCTAGGAATGATGGTGGTAGTGGTGGTAATTAGCGTAGGAATGATGATGGTAGTGGCGTGGAAATGATGGTAGTAGTAGGAATATCGGAACGCATTTTTATTACGCATTCTTGTCATGTTTTAATTTATATAAAGACGACACAGCATTCACCCTTTCAGTACGATTACCTCTTTGTTCCCTCTTATTCCTCCTACCTCCAGACGATTTTTTCAGCTTATTTGGACCTGGAGGGGGGGGGGTTGCGTAAAGCCTTCATTAACCCCCTCCCCGCGAGTAGTCTGTTCTCAGTTGAAGAAAACCGTCTGACCAACAAGAATTACCCAAAATATTAACGCCATCGTATTGAAGGGAGTGACTTTCCCACGACGATTAAAAAAACGGTTTAATTTCCGCTTCCGTCAGACGATTTTATTCAGCTTTTCGAGTGGTCTATTTTCCTCAGACGATGTATGTATGAATTTATTTATTTATTTATTTCCTGCACGTTTCAACCCATATGAGGTATATTGCAGGTCCGAACCTTCTTTGGGGGGTGAGAGTGATAGCCAGAATTAACCCATCCCCATGCTAGCCAAGTACGAAGTAGGCGAAAGTGAGTTTGTCATGAGGACAGTTTTTTTTTTTTTCTACCAAGGAAGAAGGAACCAAAGGCCAGGAGCCGCAAGATTGTACCGTCCAAAAAAAACAAAAAACAAAAAAACAAGTGTGTGAAAGTGCAGGTGCTGTATAGACAATGTTTGTGTATGCTCACCGGGTAAAGCCTCTCCGTAACACCTCTTCCTTAGCGAGTTATTTTTGGCTGTGACTGGTTGATATCCGTTTTGTACATTATTTATGTAGAGGATGGCGATATAGGAAGTATTAATATAACACAGACTAGGACAGTTTTTTTTTTTTTTTTATGTGTCCGACTCTGGGCATAGGCTTCACAGCCTGCTATCAAGGCCCAGCAGTCCTCCTACATACCATACACCTCTACATGTCACCACTTCGGCGCTAACACCCACCGTCCATATTGAATACATGCTAGGGCTGTCTCATACAGGACTGGTGTATTGGTATTAGCGGGGGTATTTTTACGACATGTCGGCGGGTCTTCTGGTAGATCAGTAAAGACTGATTTAATGAAATTCAAATCCTTAAACTGTTCCCTGCCCCAGCCGGGATTTGAACCTGGGTCCGTTAGGACCGCACGCCACCTCTCTACCGGTTGAGCCACGCCTCCCCGAAAGGTGTAATAAACAAAATAAATCGCTTAGGAAAAGATGTAACGGAACAGCCGACGAGAATGTATTTATATTACACTTTCGCACTTGGATTAAAAAACGAAAAAAAAAAATAACTACGTAAAAACGGCAAAAAAACAAAAAAAAACGAAAATAACAGCATGAAAGATTACAAAAATATATAATGCAGGAAGTAGATGTACACAGAGAGGAAACTACGCCGACAGTATAATAAATTTGAATATGTGGATGTCACGATCGTATGAAAAAAAAAAAAAATACTTATTACTTAAATGGGATGCCCTTTTTGCCTTTACTAAGAGTGAGGCTATTATTATTATTATTATTATTATTTATTATTATTATTATTATTATTATCATTATTATTATTATTGATATTACACAATCTCTGCCTTACATGACCTTGGCTACGCACACAATGCACCACATTTTCTGGTACGCACATCCCTCACACGCACACACGCCACATTTGCATACATGATTACACACGCACACATTCGCGCCTGGCATGTCGATGGGGAGGGGGAGGAAAGTGGTGAGGGGGAGGGGAAAAAGGGAGGGGGTGGGAGGGAAGGGGAGAGAGATAGGTGGAGGAAGAGCGTATAGTGGGGGAGGGAGAGTGTGGGATGATGGAGGAGGGAGTGGGTAGGGGAAAGGTGGAGGGGGGAGAGGGGGAGAATGTTGGTGGAGGGGGAGGTGGGGGAGGGGGAGAAGGCTGAAGGAGAGAGTGGATAGCAGGGAGGATGGGGGGAGAGGGAGGACTTGTGGAGAGGGGGGGTGGATGAGGGGGGCGAGGAGTGACTCGAGGGAGGTAGAGAGGGCGTAGCGTATCGTGATGTTGCGTTGTATTGCGTCGCGTCGTGGCGTGTGAGTGTTGCGTGGAAAGAGAAAAATGGCTGCTCCTGATTTTAATGTTGCGTAGTGTTGCGTGGTTCTTCTCATTGTGTTGCATGGTTCTTCTCGAAGTGTTGCGTAGTGGCGTATGAATGTATCGTGAACGTGACGGCTGTGTTGCATCGTCCATTATTGTGTTCCGTAGTGTTGCGTATGACTTCTCTGACCGTAACATAGTATTGCGTATGAGTGTGCTGTTATAATTGCAGTAGCTCTCTTCATGCCATCCTAGTGTTGCGTAATGTTGAGTCATAGCGTAGTTGCGTATGACATAGGAAGAGGAGAGTACTGATTGTAGTATTGCGTTATCCTTCCTTTTGTCTCTTGTAGTGTGTGCGTATTCTCTTTTTGTGTTGCCTAGTTGTGGCGTTGCGTATATCTTTCCGTAGTGTTGCAGTCTGGGTCTAGATTGCCATTGGTACAAGAAAAATATAGTTGGTATTGATTACTGTTTTGCATGGTCTTCGTGTTGCGTAGCGTATCGTAGTGTAGCATAGTGTTGCGTATTCCATCCCGTAGCGTTGCGTAGCGTGCCCTCGTAGCGTAGCGTGGGAGCAAGAGTGTGTGGTGTGAGTTGTATTGATTGTAGTGTTGCATAGTGTGTGTATGTGTGTGTGTGTGTGTGTGTGTGTGTGTGTGTGTGTGTGTAGCGTGGGAACAAGAGAGTGGTGTGGCTGGTATTGATCTCCTACACCACCCAGCAACACTCGCTCACCTTCAACAACACAATGTTTACACACACACACACACACACACACACTACAAATCACAGGCGGGGGTGTTGTCTGTGCTGATGGGGGTGATGAGTGGCTTTGGTGTTGCGGGGTGTTGTGTTAATTTTGTGTGGTTTTTATATCGTGCGTTTTTCTGTTGAGTTTGTGTTGCGTTGGCTTTTGGTTACTTGTGTTAGATTTCAGATCAAAGTTAGGGTGTCTCTTGAATGTGTTGTGTGTGTGTGTGTGTGTGTGTGTGTGTGTGTGTGTGTGTGTGTGCTTGTTCTGCTTTCTGTGTTAGTGTTCGTGTGATATAGTGTTGCGGTGTTAAGGGCATTTTTGTGTTGCGTGTGTGTTGCGTTTTGCTGAGTTGTGTTTGTTTATCAGTGTGTTGTGAATGTTTTTTTTTTTTTTTTTTCACGTGCTTGTGATGGTGTGTTTGTGTTGCTTTTGGTGCGTGTGATGTGTTTGAGTTGTGCCGTGGATTTTGTGTTTCATTGCTGTGTGTTGCTGTATCATGCCGTTTGTGTTGCTGGTCATGTTGATGTGTGTCGCCGTGTGTTGCTGTGTATGTTGTTGTGTGTTACTGTCATGTTGTTTGTTCGGGTGTCTTGTCTTCTGTGTTGCTGAATGTTGCTGTCTTTTTTTTTGTGCTGTGTAATGGTGTTTATGTTGCTGTGTGTTGCTGTCATGTGTTTATTTGTCGCTGTGTTACTGTGTTGTGTTGCTATGTTGATTTGCATATTGCTCTGTGTTGCTGTGTTATGCTCTTTATATTACTGTGTTGCTGTTTGTGTTGCTGGGAACTGTGTATGTCGCCTTTAAGGTGTGTTTGAGTTTCGAAGCTGTTGACTCGGCCCAGGATATTGCAGGGATGAGAGAGAGAGAGAGAGAGAGAGAGAGAGAGAGAGAGAGAGAGAGAGAGAGAGAGAGAAAGAAAGAGAGAGAGAACCGAGTGTAGAGTGAAAAGACAGATATGTAGAGGTAAATATACATATTGAAAGATAGGTAGATAGATAGATAGATAGACGTGGAGAGATAGATATAGTAGATACATACATAGAGAGAGAGAGAGAGAGAGAACTGTACATGTGTAAAAAAATAGTTCATGCACACGTCTGGGTATGTGAGTGCGTCTGTGTACGTGTGTGCGTCCATGTGTTTATGTACGCTTGCTTGTGCTTGTGTGTACGCGTGATTATCTGCAAGTCACTCACCTCACCTCACCTCATCTCTCTCTCTCTCTCTCTCTCTCTCTATGTGCGTATTTTTTGTCATGCGCGTTTGTGATAGTTTTCGTGTGTACGTTATCTAGACAGGGTCACATTATGGCAATGAGTATATACATGTGTGTGTGTGTGTGTGTGTGTGTGTGTGTGTAAGAAGGTGCACACATCGCATGCCAAAATAGCATACACAAGTCCACACGCACACGGAAGTTTAGTTGCACGCCAATAAGCGCGTGCACACACACACACACACACACACACACACACACACACACACACACACACACACACACGCCGGACAACATTTTGTCATATGCACACATCCCCCGTCTCTCTCTCTCTCTCTCTCTCTCTCTCTCTCTCTCTCTCTCGACACAGCCTTGCCATCAGCGTTTCCAGGTATTGCTTCAGATCTATTAGTCAATATGCCTCACTTCCCCTTCCCCTCCCCTTCCCCTTTTCCTTCCCCTCCCCTCTCGTCCCCTTCCCTCCCTCTTCCCTCCCCTCTTCTCTCTTCCGTCTCGCCAGCCCTCCCCCTCCTCTCCCCTCCCCTCTTCTCTCTCCCATCCCCTCCCCTCCCCCCGTCTCATCTCCCCTCCCCTCCCCTCTCATTGGATTATTGGTAGGAAATTGGGATGTTGGAGTACTATTGGTTGTCGTAGGGAGGAGGGGAAGGGAGAGGAAGGAGGGGTGGCGTGGAAAGGGGAGGGGAAGGGAGGGGAAAGGAGGAAAGGGATAGAAGAGTGAAAGTGAGGGGAAAGAGGAGGAAAATGGGGTATGGAAAGCGAAGGGGGAGGGAGAGAGAGAGAGAGAGAGAGAGAGAGAGAGAGAGAGAGAGAGGAAGGGGATAGTTAAGGAGGGGAGGAACTTCTAGCGAAAAGTGAAGGGGAGGGAGGAAGAAGGCAATTGAGGGGGGGAGGGAATGGAGGGAGAGGGGGAGGAGTGAAGAGGAGAGGGAAGGGGTTGAGGGAAAGGGAAGGTGTGGGAATGAAGGGAAGCAGGAAGAGGAGGGGGAGAGAGGGAAAGATTAGAAGGAAGAAGAGGGAGGAGGAGGGAAAGATGTGATGAAAAAGGGAATGAAAGGAGTACAAAAGAATACAAAGGAAAGTAAACGGCAGTCGACCTAATTGTTCATTTGGGGCTGTTTATTTAAAAGAAGACGATGACTATGACATCTGATACTATGAGAGAAAGAGTAGGAGAGAAAAGCAAGAAATGGGGAGGGGTGGGGAGAAGGGAGGTGAGGAAATGGCGAGGGGATGGAGGGAAGTGAGAAAGAGAAGTTGGAAGTGGAAATGGGGTGGAGAGAAAGAGAGTAAGTAGGGGAAGGGGAGAGGATGGAGGAACGGGGGTAGGGAGAGGAAGGAGACGGAGGGGTGACGAAGATGGGAGAAGGGGTTGGGGAAGAGGGGAGGGGAGGTAGGAAGGAAGGGAGAGAAAGGGGGAGGGGATGTAGTAGGGAAGGGAAGAGGGGAGGAGTTAGAGGAACCATTTATCCCCCCAATTACTGGAACTTCAATCAGCTGAACAAAATCGTCTGGTGGGGTGCGGTTCAGAAACATACTTACGATCGATTTGCCGGTGTAACTTAAGATTTTTTTTTTGGTAGGAGGAACTAGAGTCAAGGTAAAATTTTATACATCCTTTCCTATCCCTTCCTGCATAAGAAAACATGTATTATCTCTCTTCTTTCCTAATCAATACATCGTTTTTCCCTTCCTGTGAAAGAAATTACAGTTATGAAGGGAATATGAGAGTAAATATCATCATCATTATCACCATCATAATCATCACCACCACCACCATCATCATCATCATCATCATCATCATCATCATCATCATCATCATCATCATCCCGCCTGGTGAGTGTCCTGAGTAGCGCTATGTACGTCCCACCCTGTAGTATATATCCGAGGGAAGGTGGCCAGCTTTGAGGGGCTTAACTGGTCGCTTATTCACTGACACCCCCATTCATTGCTATTCATCCAGGCTCCCTCCAGCAATTAGGTCATCAGAGTCCTTCATTCCATACATCTGTGTCGGTAACTCCTTCAGGGCGATGACTCTTATTCTCGCTCCCTCCAGACGATTTTCTTGCGATTTTTTTTTTTAATGGGGTGGGTTAGACATACATTTTCTTTAACTCCTTTGCTTCTCTTTACGCTTTTCACTCTAACTTGGTTTAATATTTCCATCTCACCATCTTGAACGCTGAGCTGTAATGGTACGTTGGCACTGGAATATGATGCTAGTCACGAAGAAGCGCTGAGGGAGAGGATGTAGAACCGTAGCTTGTCTTATTCTGCTAGTGAGTGAAATAAGCTGCAAGAAAAAGACGAGACTCTGGGCCAAGTTAAGATGAGAAGACTACTGTGGACTCTCTCGGGTTAAATATGGAAATGTTTTAGGTCAAGTTAAAATTATAGATGACTCGTACTTGTCTATCAGTGGCATGAATGAACCAGGAAATGACGTCATGGTACTGAAAGGGTTACTGTCCTTTCACACTGTTAACACACTAATTCCCCGAGTCCATTTGCCCCATATTCGTTGAGTCTCTTTGGCAATTATGTGATCCCGGCTGAGTCCTACGGTCCATACGCCTCTGTCATTAACTTCCACGCTTCTCATGGGGTTGCGTAGTAGGTGAGATGAAGGGAACTGGGGAGGAGAGAGACTAAGACAAGGAGGGAAGCTAAGAGGATGGGGAGGAAGGGAGAGGGAGAGAGGGGAGAGGAAGAGAGAAAGGTGACGGGACTAGTGGTGAAGGGGAAGGAGAAAGGGGAGAAGAGGGAACAGGGAATGGGCAGGGAAGGAGAGAGAGAGAGAGAGAGAGAGAGGGGTGCGGATCTCCCAGTGTGTCGCTAATTGACTTGCTAATGAGGTCTGATAGCTTCCCTCAGGTCCTAATGTTTTGCTGCCGGCGTGGAAAGGGGAGAGAGGGAGGGGAAGAGGGGAGGGGAGGGGAGGAGTGGGGGAGAGGGGAGTAGGCAGAGCTTGGATTAAAGATGAAAAGGAAGGGGGTGGGGGAGGGCAAGGGGGGTGGGAAAGGGAGAGGGAGGGGGAGGGCGAGGGGGTGAAAAGGGAGAGGGAGGGAGAAGAGCTTGGATTAAAGAGAAGGGGAGAATTATAGCCAATAGTAATACTGAATCTGAATCGTTTCGTTACACCTCTTCCTTAGCGATTTATTTTGTATATTGCATCTCCAGTTAGTATTGAATGCTGTTTGTATCGTTTTAGTATTTACTTAAAGTTTCAGTAATAACATACAGGAGGTATGATACGGAGGTTTAATGTGCAGAGTAAATCGCTAAGGAAGAGGTATTAGGAAGTCTCCAGAGCCACTTAGATGGACTTCATAATTCTTGCCTGGAATGAGACTGATTCAGGCTGGTGGTGGTGGTGATGGTGGTGGTGATAGGCACTGATTCAGGCTGGTGGTGGTGGTGAGAGGCACTGATTCAGGCTGGTGGTGATGGTGGTGAGAGGCACTGATTCAGGCTGGTGGTGGTGGTGATGGTGGTGATGGTGGTGGTGAGAGGCACTGATTCAGGCTGGTGGTGGTGGTGATGGTGGTGAGAGGCACTGATTCAGGCTGGTGGTGGTGGTGATGGTGGTGAGAGGCACTGATTCAGGCTGGTGGTGGTGGTGATGGTGGTGAGAGGCACTGATTCAGGCTGGTGGTGGTGGTGATGGTGGTGAGAGGCACTGATTCAGGCTGGTGGTGGTGGTGGTGGTGGTGATGGTGGTGGTGA
>NC_136959.1:64969508-64972008 GCF_032717465.1 Coenobita brevimanus | reverse complement strand
TTGTTGTTTTTTTTGTGGTGGTGGTCGTACTGTTTTTTGTTGTTGTTATGGAGGTTATTGTTCTTGTTAGTTATTCCTATTATTGTTTTTTGTTATCCAAGTTGCTGTAGTCATAGCTGTTGTTGTTGTTGTTGTTGTTTATGGAGCAGGATAAACAAATGCGGTCTGCCATTCACTTTAGGAAATTAGCATATTTTTCCTCACCAGCTTGCCCCTCTCCTCACACACACACACACACACACACACACACACACACACACACACACACACACACACACACACACTGGCTCGAATGGTTTCTAGTACCTACATGCAAAATTTCGCAATAATAGATCAACATTTTTTTTTTTTTTTACTGATATTGAAAATCTTATCTTGCCCCTCTGTAATAGAAATGGAGAGAGAGAGAGAGAGAGAGAGGTGATTAACGTAATGGGAGTAATCTGATATTGGCATAATAATGTACTTAATGCGGAGTGTGTGTGTTTGTGTGTGTGTGTGTGTGTGTGTGTGTGTGTGTGTGTGTGTGTGTGTGTGTGTAAACGTATGTGTATATGAGTAAATGTACGTAAGTGACTTTAAGTAAGTATAAGTGTGTAAGTGTGGCACTCTACCCAGCTGGGGGTGATCCTGGCTGGTGGCCCTGCGTCTGGCACAGTGCCACGTCTCTCTCTCTCTCTCTCTCTCTCTCTCTCTCTCTCTCTCTCTCTCTCAAGAACTACATGGACTCACATATACTGAACTTTTTATTGATTGTAATAATACATGTATATACTTTAATGTATGTATGATTGTGTGTTGGTACCAATGTATATATGTAAGCTCTGTGTATGTATGTATGTAGGCTATGTGAATGTATGTATGTATGCAGGCTGTTTGTGTACGTACGTATGTATGTATGTATGTGCAGTATGTGTACCTCAAAGGAGTTTAATTAGCACTGAAACAAATTAAAAATAATCAAGAGGATTTATAAGCTAAAAAAATAATACACGCGACACTATAAATAAAAGTTCTGGGAAAAAGAGGCGGGGAGTTAATGCGAGGGAAAAACGGCAGGGGGGGAAATATCAAGGCCAGTGTGTGTGTGTGTGTGTGTGTGTGTGTGTGTGAGAAAGAGAGAGAGAGAGAGAGGGAGAGAGAGATTATTAGTAGATGGGTAGTTACTGGTAGATACATGGACGGGCTAGGTACAGTAGATAGACAGATAGATAGATAGATAGGTTGATGGATAGTTGAAAAGATGGATAAGGAGTTAAATAGGTACTTGGTCAGAGGAACAGAAAAATATACAGATAAATGTAGAATAGAAAATACTCTTTCCAAAGTGTGTGTGTGTGTGTGTGTGTGTGTGTGTGTGTGTGTGTGTGTGTGTGTGTGTCTCTCTCTCTCTCTCTCTCTCTCTCTCTCTCTCTCTCTCTCTCTCTCTCTCTCTCTCTCTCTCTCTCCATAAATAAACAAAGGCAGACAAGCACAGAGGTAGAGATACAACTATATAAATAGACAGACTAACGTACAGACGAATAGATGAATAAATAGATAGATTGAGAGAGAGAGAGAGAGAGAGAGAGAGAGTCAAAGTCCACCACAAAATTACGCAGATCAAAAGACATTTGTATATTATTACTCCTAATCTTCCTCCCCCCGGCATCTCCCTCCCCCTCCCCCTCCTCCTTCCCCTTCCTCATCTTCTTCCATCGCTGTCACGCTTTCTCTCCACACTGCTTCTCCTTCCCCCTTCCCCATCTCACCTTTTTTTCCCTTCCCTATTCCCCTCTCACGCCAGCCTTCCTTTCCCCCTTCCCCTCCCACCCTACCCTTCCCTTCCTCCTCCCCCTGTCTCCTTTTCTGTACCTTTCCCCTTCCCCTCTTACCTTTTCCTTCCCTTCCCTTCCCCATTCCTTCCTCTCTTACCTTTTCCTTCCCTTCCTCCATCCCCTCCCCCTCTGTCTCATCTCTCCCCTTCCTTTCCCCCTCTTCTTCCCCACCCATCCTTCTTCCTTCCCAAAACCCATCCCTCATCTTTCTTCACTTCCCCCTCCCTTTCCCCTCCCCTCCCTCCCTTCCTGACGTCTGGGCAAGGGGCATGACGTCACTTGGGGGGCGTTGGGCGAACCTCTTTGACGTCTTTAAAGAAATTCCCAGTCAGGCGGACATCTTTTTTCTTCTTCTTAGAGACATCGAGGTGGAAAATATATTGATTTTAATTCACGGGTTTATTTTGGGGGGCTGGAGCGGCTCTGGTAGTGGGGATTGACGCGGCTTTGGTAGTGGGGATTGACGCGGCTCTGGTAGCGGGGATTGAAGCGGCTTTGGTAGTGGGGATTGACGCGGCTTTGGTAGTGGCGATTGAAGCGGCTGTGGTAGTGGGGATTGACGCGGCTTTGGTAGCAGGGATTGAAGTGGTATTAATTTGGTATGGATGGTGTATTTTCGGGGTTACGGGGTTCAAGCTGGTATTCATTGGTTTTAGTGGGCGGTTTTATTCCTGGTTCTTATA